>NC_056731.1:237820844-237860844 GCF_019279795.1 Protopterus annectens | reverse complement strand
AATGGGTTACCACCTATGTGGTAATTTGTGGGCACATTGTTTTTGCCAAAGGGTATGACTATACACTTTTTGGCATTTAGCTTTAGACCATGGCTCTGGCACCAGTTTTCCGTCTCTGCGAGACCTTTTTGAAGGATGTTTGTGTCAGCTGGAGAGTTGATTATGGCGCCCAGTTTGCAGTCATCTGCAAACTTGGTGAGCCATAGTCCTCCCACATTGGCCTGTACCTCAGAAAAGTAAATACCGAACAAGAGAGGTCCCAGGACAGAACCTTGTGGGACGCCACTTGTGACCGGTTTCGAGTCTGACATGGCTCCAGCAACTCTGACTCTGTGGGTTCTGTCTTTGAGCCAGTTTGTGACCCATCTTGTGACATAGGGGTTTATATTTAGGCTGGATAGCTTATCTATGATGCCCGAGTGGGGTATTGTGTCAAATGCCTTTGCGAGGTCCTGATAGGCTGTGTGGACTACCTTCCCTTCATCTATGGCCTTGGTGACTGTTTCGAAGAAGTTGACCAGGTTCAAAAGGCAGGATCTGCCCTTGACAAAGCCAAATTGGGTAGGATCTAGTGTCTGTAGGTCCCCAATGTCTTTGTTTATGAGTTCCATGATGATCCTCTCCATAGCCTTGCATACAAGGCTAGTCAGGCTTATGGGGCAATAGTTTCCAGGGTCCGCAGAGGCGCCACCTTTGTGGAGTGGGACCACTGTTGCTGTACGCCATTCTTTGGGCACATATCCTGTAGTGAGGCTGAGATTGTACAGCAGTTTTACTTGAGGGATTAGTTCTTCTTGGAGTTCATGTAGGACGCAACCTGGGACGCCATCTGGTCCCATGAAAGCAGTGTTTTTTGTTTTGGAGAGGGTGGCCTTCACCTGAGCATCAGAGATGTTTGGGAGGCTGCACTCTGCCGGGATAGATACTTGCTCTTTTGGGGGGGGGGGGAATTTGCACTGAACCTGTCTGCCAGGATATTGGCGATGTCTGTGGGTTCAGTGTATTTTTTGTCGTTTAGAATCAACTCAGAACAAGTCTGGGAGTTGCATCCCAGGTTCCTAATATAACTGAAAAAAGCCTTATGATTGTCTTTAGTGTCCTGTGCAATTTTTCTCTCGAAGCTGGCCTTGGAGGATTTTATGAGGGATCGTATTTTTTTGCTAATACTGATCAGAGATGCCTTCCCTTTTAGGGATTTTGCTCTATCATGTAGTAGCTTCCTCCTTCTGTTGTACAGTTTATTTATGGCTGGGGTCCACCAGACTGAACGCCTGCCTTCGGATGATTGGGTCTTGATTTTGTTTGGGATAGCATGATCCATGCATTCCTGGAGATGTCCATAGAAAGCGTTTATATAGGATTCTGCAGTTTGGGCCGTAGTTTCCAATGGCCCTGGGGCTTTGAAGGATTCCACTTCAGTTTTGAGAAGTGTGAAGTTCGCTGTTGAGAAGTTTTTCACTGTGGTTTTCTGGGCTGGAGGTGGGGTCGGGATGTGGATATCCAGTGAAATTAATTTATGGTCTGATCTTACCAATGAGGGATATACTTCTAGTATGGAGCATAGAGTCCCCATGTTGGTAATGATCAGGTCTAGTATGTTTTCCCCTCTTGTGGAAGTGGTGACTACTTGTTCCATAGCATTTGAGTTTATAAATTCCAGGAACCTTTGGGCTAAGGTGCTGGGGCTTGAGTAATGCTCCCAGTCTATGTTTGGGTAGTTGAAGTCGCCCAATATAATGGTGTTCGGAGAGATCTTAGTGTTCTCCAGTGTTTTCAGGAAAGCCGAGTGGGATTCCTGACTATGAGAGGGTGGTCTGTAGGATGCTATAAACTGAAAAGCAGTCTTACCCACTGTCAGTTGCACATGGATGGTCTCTGATACTTCGTGCACTGCCACTAACCTGGAGGTGTGGATATCCTTGATAAATATGGAAACTCCCCCCCTTTTGTGGTTCGGTGCGGGTTTTGGGGCCGAAAAGCATGATATGAGGTATAACCTGGTAGTGCTGGGGTGCTCTCTGGAGCCTTGAACCAGGTTTCTGTCACTGCACAGATATCAATGTTCTCCATACTGAGGAGAGCTTCGAGTGCATGCATCTTGAGGTTAAGACTTCTGGCGTTTAGCAGCATTACCCTTAGTTTCTTGTTCCTTGTGCTGTCTATGGAGGTGGGTTTGACTTTTGAGCCTTGCCTAAAAAAGGCACTATGGGGGTGGCAAGAGCCTTTGTCAATATCCGAAAGCCCAGGGGTGACAGGTGCAAGCCGTCCCTAGCGAAGCAACATGGCTTGTCGAGCATGTCATCCCAGGCTGACAGACACTGGATCCCCTTTGAATGACACCAAAATTTTGGCCAATTGTTAAAATCGATCATTTTGTCTTTATACTGTGGCATCATTCTAGGTGAGGGTAAGATGCTGCTCATGGTCAGGATCATACCGGCCTGGGCTACATGATCAGAGAGCTCCTCTATGTCTCTTTTCATGTAGTCGAGGGAGGTACGTCTCAGGTCATTCACGCCAGCATGTACAATGACTGAGTCATATTTGTATTTGCTTTGGAGTGACCTGAGTGCTTGTGTTGTGTGGCGGATCCTAGCGCCTGACAGGCAGCTCACTGTGACCTTCTCTTTATTCAGCCTGGTGAGTGGGACGTCAGTGTGTCTGACAATAGAGTCACCTATTACAATGGTATCAGGTGTGTTATTCAGCCTTTGTGTGCTATGTGTTGTACGTGTTTTGTTTTGGGGTAGCGTTTGCTTGGATGTCTGCTTTGGAGGTCTCTGTTGCTTAGGTAGATTTTTATTTAGAGCCTCCGAGTATGTTTTTGTGTTTTTATGTGTTTGGTTCGCTGTTGTGGTGGGACTATGTGATACTGGAATTGTGTTGTGTGAGGTTACCTTCTCCTCCTGACTGGTTACACCAGTTTTGAGATGAGAGAGCTCAGCCTCCAGTTTGGCTATATGGTTGCATCTCTCACATATATATGAACCTGTTTGGAGGAGGAGAGGGTTGTCCATGTACATGAGACAGTTGTAACATTGCCTCAAAATTCTCAGATTCACCAGCTGGACTGGAGAGGAAACCATTGACTGACCTTTGGACATGCTAGAGTAATATAGGGAACTGAATTAAAATGGACCAATAGGGGACAAGGTAATCGTAGAGAGTATAAGAGTAAATAGTGCTTATGGTTTATTAGTGCTAACTTGTAAGATTACTTATTTGGACCAGTGAGGGGCCTTAGAATGAGAATATGGTGTTTAATTTGAGAGATAGAGCAGTTCTAAGGGAAAAAGTGAAGAGCAGACTTTGTGGAGCCAGGAATAGTTTAAACCCAATTAGGCGGCGCTGTTCGATGTTGCGCTATGCAAAAATGCAAAACCAGCAAAAGAGGGTTTTAAGAGAGGGAGATCAAGGAGTTTGGAATTGACCCAAAATGGCCAATAAAACTACAGTTTCAAGGCAGTAACCACTCCCACAGGGGCAGGCAGGCTGCTCAATGTTTATCACTGCCACTGATGAACACAGAGACTTCCCTTTAGCCCAAGAAAACAATGGCCTCCAAGAAACTTACAAACAGTTCAGAACAGCAAATCTGTGTCTGACCTTTTTTAAATCTGAGAAAAGTGGGAAAAAAAGCAGGATTTTTTTTTTTTTTTTTTTTTTTTTTTTTTTTTAAGGAAAGCAGAGGTTCACAAGTATCAACAAGTTAGAGCAGTGCAGTAAGTGACCCCACACATGAGTGCTAGGCCAGAGACAGATAAAATGCAAGTTTTAAGAAAAAAAACGATTTTAAAAATGTGCAGGCAGGAAATTCAGTAATCAGCTCTAGGTTGTGTTCTAAATACAGTTACCAACACAGAAATCAAGTTTAACAAGCCAGAAAATGCTCAAAAGTAGGTGGCAATGCAGAAAAACTTAACAAATAATCTGAAGCAAAATACTCAAAATCTCAAAAGTGGCTCCTTTCTTCTCTCAGCATTTTCTCCTCTTGGTGGGTGCTTCACCAACAGCCAACAAGTCCAAAAAGACGCCAAACCCACGAGGCAATCGGGTTTTAAGAGAGGGAGATCAAGGAGTTTGGAATTGACCCAAAATGGCCAATAAAACTACAGTTTCAAAGCAGTAACCACTCCCACAGTGGCAGGCAGGCTGCTCAATGTTTATCACTGCCACTGATGAACACAGAGACTTCCCTTTAGCCCAAACAAACAATGGCCTCCAAGAAACTTACAAACAGTTCAGAACAGCAAATCTGTAACTGAACTTTTTTAAATCTCAGAAAAGTGGGAAAATAGCAAGATTTTTTTTTTTTTTTTTTGTTTTTTAAGGAAAGCAGAGGTTCACAAGTATCAACAAGTTAGAACAGTGCAGTAAATGACCCCACACTAGTGCTAGGCCAGAGACAGATAAAATGCAAGTTTTAAGAAAAAAAACGATTTTAAAAATAAGTGCCGGCAGGAAATTCAGTAATCAGCTCTAGGTTGTGTTCTAAATACAGTTACCAACACAGAAATCAAGTTTAACAAGCCAGAAAATGCTCAAAAGTAGGCGGCAATGCAGAAAAACTTAACAAATAATCTGAAGCAAAATACTTAAAATCTCAAAAGTGGCTCCTTTCTTCTCTCAGCATTTTCTCCTCTTGGTGGGTTCTTCACCAACAGCCAACAAGTCCAAAAAGATGCCAAAACCATGAGACAATCGGGTTTTAAGAGAGGGAGATCAAGGAGTTTGGAATTGACCCAAAATGGCCAATAAAACTACAGTTTCAAGGCAGTAACCACTCCCACAGGGGCAGGCAGGCTGCTCAATGTTTATCACTGCCACTGATGAACTTGTTGTCATTTTTTTCTGCTTTCTGCAAATCACTGTTGGCATGTCTGTTTCATAGACACCTGCTGATTCTGATTTCTTGATATGTACCTGCCTGGTGTCTGCGGAAGGAGACTATAGTTATTTTTATGAACTGTATTAGTGATGATTTTTGTGCAAGACTGATATGTTTGTCATGAATGGTGCAACCTGGTATGCTTTTGGCAAGCTAAACTGTTAGCCATCTCTGCCCTGCAGCATGAACCCACTTATCACTAATTTCTCTGTATTTTGAGCGCATACTGACTATGCAATGATGTGCTCATACATGGATTCTTCTCATTCTTATATCCTGGCTATATCTCCTGTTAGGTATCCAGCAGCACCATCCTCCATTTTAGAGGTGTGCTTGTACAGATGCAACAAAAATGGTGAACTGTGGCACTCCCACATGCAGTACGGAGAACTCCAGCTGTACAGCCTATAAGCATTTATTATTTCTGAACCCTATGAAAGTAGTTGCAGCTACCGATGTCTTGTGCATAAACTGTTGACATCCCTAGTTATATACCTGTCATATCTCCACAGCATACAAGTCTGTCTTGTGGGCCAGCCCTTTATGTACTGCAAAGAAATTGCATCTGTATTTTGTCAGTGCCATGTTGGCAAACACTGCTTTCATTTGGTTCAGTTCTTTCATCATATGCTATTGTGCCTATGTTTTACTGTGAGCAGTTCACAGGAGATACACGCTGCTTTCTTGAATGCTGTAACCTTTATAAATAATTTGATGTAATATCTACTTTCATGCATCCACTGCTATGTGTGCAGTATTTAACAGGAAATATATATTCTTAATTCCACCTTGCCTCGATTTATAGACCATGCATAGTTGTCAGAGGCTACTGAGAAATATTAATATGGTTTGTACTGAGTCCAAAACCTTTATAAATATACTTCTTTCTGTGTTAAAATCAAGTTTCTGTGGTGCATTGGTTGCAGCAGTGTCAGTAAAACTCATTCTTTTTTTAACTTTTCCCATCCTACTGTTAAACTTCAAGGTTAATTCAGGCAAAAAATCAGAGATTCTGTCAAAAACCAAGAAAAGAAATGTTATTTATATTATTCAGCCATTGCATATTTCAAATAAAAGGACTTCCAGAAAATTCATTAAATCGGAAACGTCTCCATTTGCTTTCTTAAATGTGCACTGTATTAAGCCAAAATAACTACTTCATTTCAGCCTGAAGGCTATTTACATGTAGCTTTGAAAAGATTCACAAACATTTATAATTCTGCATCTAAATTTGAAAATTGTGAATGATCCTTCTAATCCAGCATCTTCTTTAAACCATCCACAGCTATTTATTATGTTTGGCCCAGACACATCAATGGAAACTATTGTATAAGCTAGAGGCATAATAAAGTGTTATACTATTTTGTACAGTAATACTATGCATTTGCAGAAATGAGTAATTGTTCTTAATTCTGCTGTCCTTTAACAAAATGCAAATGAAACTGGTCTTCAGAAGTATCAGGGCTGTACATTGAGCATTTTTTCTTGCAATGATCCCTAAGGTGAGTCACAGGAGGACAGTATCTCTCTGTGAGGTCAATTTCTACCAAGTAGTTTAATGTGGTATGATGGATCCAGCTGATGCTTCTTTCCTGTGAGGTACTGCTATCCCCTTATTTAATCTGCACTTAATAGGGCAATGCAGATGAAATCCAGGGTGCTCTTGTGGAGTCTTATTCTTAGTATTTTTTACAGCAAGATGAGACATCACTCTCTAATGTTTTAAATGTACTTGTGGGATATGTGAACTACAAACTAAGTGTTTGCAGCCACCAGAGAAATCTCACTTCATTCTAGAACTAAGAAGGATGATTCAGTAGAACATAAGCAACAAATTGAAAGTGATGTCCAGCTTTTGGCCAGTTTGATAACACTTTTAAGAAGCCCAAACAAGCTGAGATGTATTATTTATTGTTTGGTTCTGTGTGATCTCTTTGATAATGTACTGACCTTGAAATGCCTACCGAGGTGCAGCATTATAATTTTGGAAAGGAAATGTTTCTGCAACAAAATAGTTGAGTCTTATAATAATATTATCTCCAAGACTAGGAGTAAAAAATTATTTCACATAGAAATCTTATACAAGCCCTTCATAAACTGACACAATTTACATAAAAACACCAAACAGAGTTGTAGATTACCAAAATAAGTGAATTAGGTGTATGAGATATGTGAGTGTTGAATACTAACTAAATTATTAATCATAGACTATTATAAATGCTTTATACGAGGTACATATCAAATGGGTAAAGACTAAGGAAAAAATGGAATGGGAGAATTCAGTTACCTGAATCTAGTAAGTATTAAAGCAAGGCTATGAGAAACTATATGGATACAAGCAGTTAGCAGCACTGTGCAATGTACACAGGTGGCCAAAAGTAATTTTGGTTGTCAAAGGCCAGTGCAAGGTAGAGAATCTTCTATTCATAAAGGTGCAATGACTTCAGAATGAATTGTATTTAATCATGGGGCACAATGAGCAAATCACCAAGAAATATTAGAAAAGAAAAATAATTCAATTGGCAACAGTTTAAAATATTGGGACCTGCTAGAGTGAGTCCCAAAATATGGAGACTGAATGGCTATAAGATCGGACTTTCATATACCAAGTCTGAGATGATATTTCTCAGAATATTCTCTTTTCTCCAAGGTATGGTGATCTCAGAATTGGTATGCATAAATTTGAGGGGTGTGGGGCTTGCCCCCTCTACAAGATGAGGTTTAAAGAAGAAGAACAATTTTCAAAAATTCACTCTTCTCCTGTGTTTTGTGTGTGTGTGTGTGTGTGTGTGTGTGTGTGTGTGTGTGTGTGTGTGTGTGTGTGTGTGTGTGTCAGTACTTCAGTAGGGAGCCAGGCAAGTTATTGAAGCTGCGGTGTTGAATACCCAATAGTTTTTGAGGCTCATGTACAAAATTACAATTAAGGTGATCATAGTGCAGGAAAAAAAAGATAGACAGATGGCCATAATTGTTCATAATGTTGCCATTATATAAATTAATTGAACTTTTTAAAGGTCTGAAGTAACAGATTTTTAACAATGCAATGAGTTTCCTAGTTGTTGAAACTGATGTTCAGCTTTTGGTCCATTAGATAATACTTTTAAGAAGGGTGCACAGGCTGAGATGTATTATTTATTATCTGGTTCTGTGTGATCTCTTTGATAATGTACTGACCCTTGAAATGCCTATAGAGGTGCTGCATTATACTTCTGGAAAGGAAATATTTCTGCAGCACAATAGTTGAGTTTTAGAATAAGATTATCTGCAAGACTAGGAGAAAAAATTATTTCAAATAGTCAGCCGGCCAAACACATGTATTATATTGTTAATATATGCCAATGGCTAAATATATAGCCATTGGCATTAAAGAAATGTGCAAAATGTAAAATTAACATTATTATTTGTTCTCGCTCTATCGCGAAGTTTAAAGCATATGGCAGCGGCACGCAAATGGGATCGTAAGAAAAATAGAAAAAAAAGAAAATAAAACTGCAATGTAACACATAGCATGATTTCCCCATAATAGTCAATGGCAAGCATGTTACACCACACCATGGCGCAAGGGTTGCCAAGGGGCTGTGTTAGTGTTATGCACGGTTTCTAGGAATTAGTAGGCAATCTAATGCAAATGACAGGAGTTATACTGAATCACAGATTCCCCCCTAGTGTAAGGATGCACCTTATGGTGTAGTGTTATAACACTGAGCTGTGACCATGAGATAAAGATGACAACAAGAGCGGGGTGTGTCACCTTTGCTGTAAGCACATTGCAGCAATGCTAATCTTGTTTGTCTGTGGCTAAGCAAAACTAAAGGAAAGGGGTGTGCTTAACTGTCTGTAGCTTTGGCTAGCTGAGAGCACACAAGGTAACCGAGTATGCATGTGAACAGAGATTAAAACGTGCTTAAACCCGGTACATGGGTATGCGTGGCGCGCACTGGAGCTGGAACGGGAAGGATATATGAAAAACATAAGGAAATGCTGCAGCAGGGGAAACAGGAGTGCAAATGAGCAATTAACACCTAGGAACCTACAGTGGGCCACTGACAACAGCTAACAAGGCTGCTAGCAGCTACTCGCAGATCAGGAAAGGGGAGGGGCTGTACTACAAAGAAAACAGTAAAGTTTCACAGCAGAACAAAGTAGAATTGCATTATATCAGCTACATAACACATTTTGCAACACACGACTGGGTAGGGAAAGTACAAGACAATAAAGCTGGCAGGTGTATGCATGCCTGACAATGGGAGGGGATCTAGGTTTAAAAGGGAATTAAAGGGCAACAGATGAATCAAGCCAGGCAAGCATAACTCCACACTACAGCTCCCACACTTGCAGTAAGCAATGTAAAACCCGTAAGTAAGATACCTTGCAGCTGGAACTACTCACACACAGCCAATTACATCAGCAGCCTCTATAGCACAATAGCATAAAGTGTGAAAGCACTTCACACACACTTGTGTTTTCCCATACACACTGCACCATTGGTGTATAAAACAGGAAAGTTTTAATATGTACATGTTAGGAGCTGCCATTGTTTTGATCCACCAGCATGTGATGGAGACTGAAGGTGGTGTGGAGGATGATACTGACAATCATCGCAGGCACCAGAGGAGGAGAAGAGTGTTCATAACCAGGGTAACCTACCAGGGGCTAAATGATCTGGAGATAGTAGAGCATTACAGGGTGGACAGGGACACCCTACAGCAACTTCTAGAGCTGTGCCAGCCACACCTCAGAGCCAGAACAAACTGAGGGGAACCCATTCCAGTGGATACTAAGGTATGTGTAAGCCTGAGAATACTAGCTACAGGTACCTTTCAAAGGCCAACTGGGGATATCATGGGGATCTCACAGGCATCAGCATCCAGGGTACTCCACCAGTTCCTGGATGCCATGTTACCACATGCCAGTGAGCACATATACTTCCTCCAAATGCAGGAGGAGTTGGCCAGCAATATTCATCTCTTCCACCATGTGGCAGAATACCCTAAGGTACTGGGTGCAATAGACTGCACGCACATACACATCAAGTCACCAGCCGATGAGCAGGGTAGGAAATATATAAACCACAAGGGATATCCCTCCATCAACTGCCAGGTCATGTGCAATACCCAGGGCATTATCATGAATGTGTGTGCTGGCAGCCCTGGAAGATATCACAACTCCCACATCTGGCATGTCTCACAGCTGTATCAGGCATTTGCCAGGGGGGACATCCCATATGGCCATCTGGTGGGGGATGCTGGCTATGCACTGGAACCATGGATGATGACACCCATCAGAAATGCACACACACCCATGTAAGAATGCCATAATAAGGCACACACATAAACCAGAATAATCATAGAGCATGTGCTTGGGATGCTCAAATCACAGTTCCATTGCTTGGACATATCCGGTGGAGCCTTGCTGTTCTCTCCATCCACATGTGCCCACGTCATCATAGTATGTGCCATGCTACACAATATGATCCTGCAGAAACAGCTGCAGCAGGGACAGAATGGTGAAGGCCCACAAAGCCCACCACCATTGCCAAGGGCCCCACAGGTACAGATGGACTCAGACCATGAGGCCCCTGAGCCAGCCCCTGTAGGCAGACAGAGGCGTGCCCAGTATGCCCATGCCTTGGCAAAGAGGGAACATATAGCACACACACTGACAGTGTAGGCACCTAGGGACTGACACCTTTCCCCACCTGCACACACACACACACACACACACACACACACACACACACACACACACACACACACACACACACACACACACACACAGTAAAAATGGATGACAGAAAAGACTACCTGTAAATTGTCATGTATAGGCAATCTACTGTGTGCATCCAACATAGGCAGCTCACAACTATTGCACACACAACTGCTATTGACACAAGGTAAGTCAATACCTGAACAGTAAATTAAGCTATCAGCATGTACTGCTACTGTATGTATAGGTTCATAGGGTCATAGGTAGGTAACAGGCTAACTGCCTGAGAGCATTCATACGCCTAGCCAGAATGTGTCAGCTTTTGCCACCCTATTGATTAATTAACTGTCCTTTGGTCAAGCAGAGCCAATGGCGGGATTCCTGGGGTGTATCTACCATTCCCATTCCACTCTTCAAGGTTTCTCTTGAAGAGTGTCAGTGAGGGACTATGTCTAATGTAGTTAGGAATTTTACTTTATATTCTCCCCTTTCATTTCTTGGGTGGCCACAGTGGTGTAGGGGTGGCTACGGTGGTGCAGAATTTAGCATTGTTGCCTCACAGCAAGAGGTTCTCCAGTTCGATCCTCAGCAGGGGTGCCTTCTGTGTAGAGTCTGCATGTTCTCGCTGTGGTCATGTGGGTTTCCTTTGGGTGCTCCGGTTTCCTCCCACATCCCAAAAATGTGCTGTAGATGGATTGGAAACTCTTAATTGGCCCTAGGTGGGAGTGAGTGCATGTGTGCGCCTTCTGTTGAAAGGTGGGCACCGGGCTGGCACCTCGACACCATAAAACTCCACTGCCAATCATGAGCAGACAGATGTTCCACTGTGGCAACCCCTAACTGGAAGAAGATTCTCCCCTTTTACTTCTTATGGTATTATTAAAGAGTACATGAAGCTCAGTGGGTTTGCGTGCCACTGCCCTTTGCTTAGCCTAGCTTACACATAGAAATCATCTAAATAGAAAAATAGCCTGAAGCAATGTTAATGTCAATAGTGTAATGGTTAGAGCATTTGCATAGTATCTAGGCATTAGCGATTCAAATCCCAATAAAGTCAGAGATGTTTTTCATGTTAAAAAGTATACCTTAACCACAGTTTGCATATTTAGGTAGTAATCTTCAATTTAATAAACATTTGAAACACCCATATAAACCCATGTGTACCTGAGAGTAAAGTCAACAGAGATTGCAATGTTATGTAAGCACATAGTGAGATGTTACTACACTTATGTGTATATATATATATATATATATATATATATATATATATATATATATATATATATATATCCTGAGTGGTCAGCGGATGTTACTGTGTTTGCGCGCACAGGTTATACGCTTTTAAATTTCATTTAACCATGTTTAACTGCCACCTTATTGTCGCACAATCACTTTAAAACATGCTTACAACTGCTTACAAGAGCTGTATTCTGACCTAAAAAAAGGTAAACCATTACAGGTCTTGAACCTTGGGCAATGCACACCATAGTCACTGGATTTACCACTAAGCCATCTGAGTTGTATACATGTTTCATCGGTTTTAGAATACACCTTTTACTACAGGCATTATACAGTACTTACCAAAAGAAACACAATTCCTCCACTCCTTCACAATCCAAGTATATGAAAATATACAAATGAACAACACCAACTGCTGCACGTTTGAAATATTTTAATTCTGGTACCTCGGCCTTCGCCTTCTCCTGGAATACAATTTACATAACACACACCACCCATTTTTAAAGAACATTTTGATTGAATTATTGATGCACCATCCCCTAATTATACAATTAGGCTCACTTTATGCTATCTTACAACACCTATCTGGCATCTTTCCCTCCAGTACATAAAAATGTACATATAATTAGCTGGAAAAATATATATATGACAATTAATACATAAATGCTACAATATATACAGTATTTTTTAACTTCTTCCTTTCTTCCCTATTTAAACTTTAATTAATATGAATGTTCCTTTTCTATTACCTTATTATACAGTACTTACACAGAACCTTTAGCTATTTTTATAGACACACAATTGAAACACTTTATTAACACAGTACCACATATTAGTAGAGATTCCTGGGAATTTTTGAAGAACATTCCAATAAGGAAAGTTGAGACCAAGTTATATTTTGTTACTATTGATGTGGTAGAATTATTCCAGAGTATTCCCCATGGATTGGAATGGTTTCAGGAGATTTTAAGCACGGATTCCAGTTTAAATAGTAACCTTGTCAATTTAATTATAGAATTTACTGAAACAGTATTGATGAATAATTTTGTGTACTTCAACGGTGACCATTTTCAGCAAAAGAAGGATGTTGCCATGGGGGCAGCATGTGCTCCCATTTACGCAAATTGCATTTTATATTTCTGGAAGAAAAAAAATATTTTTAATACAGCATGGAAGCAACACATTCTTTTTTATACCTGTTTTTTGGATGATGTCTGCATTTTTTGGAAAGGGTCCAGACAATCATTCCTTGAATTTTATCAATATATAAATGTTTGCACAGATTTTTTTGAAATTTACTTATACTTTGAATGAAACAAGTATCAATTATTTGGATGTCACCTTATATAAAGATTCATTTGATTATTTACATTCAAAACTATACAGAAAACCTTCTTTTTCCAACACATACTTACATTTTCAGAGTGGACACCCTTTTTTTCAGAAAAAGGGTATAGTAAAAGGACAGTTGATAAGGGCATCCAGGATGACAAGTGAGGATGCGATTTTCTCTGATGAGGTTAAAAATATAAGGGAGCTTTTCATTGAAAGAGGCTATCCAGACTCTTTGTTACAGACCTTAATCAATGAAATAAAAGAGAGAAAGACTAAATATTTTCCTCTATTAGGACAGAAAGTCGAAATGGTGTTGACAGTGAAAGAAGAAGAAAAAATGGAAAATTATGGTCAAGCACTGGTACACACTTTCTCTGATACTTCTGACAGGGTGGAAGGTATTATCAGAAAATACTGGCCCATATTGAAAATGAGCAATGAGATTGGAAACTACATCCCTAACTACCCTGTATTCATTAGAAAAGGAGGGAGGAATTTAAAAGATTTGTTTGAGATAAAAGAAGGTTATACGACAAGGAATTCTAACACTAAAAAAGGTACACATAAATGTGGTTCCTGTCGACAATGTGAATATATTTTACTCCAACAGGGCATCTATATCCCTTCTAGAGAGTACAAGTTTTCTCCATCTCGGCACTATAATTGTGGTACAAAAGGCATTGTGTATATTGGGATATGCATGGTTTGTAAAAGTTTTTATATAGGTAAATCTACTCGCACTCTAAGAAAAAGAATTTACGAACACATATACAAAATAAGTAAAGGGAAAGAGTCCAATGCCTTTTATAAACATTCATTGACATGCAAAAACATGAGTATTAAATTTGCTGTTATTGAACAGGTTATGTTAGATCCTAGGGGGGGGGCAACTGGGAATCCTGAGTGGAATTTAGGGAATTATATTGGCAACTCAAATTGGATGCCAGTAGACCCCCTGGTCTCAACGATAGCATTAGTATACAGAGTGTGTTGAGGTTAAGACAAGCTAAGTTATAATAGTAAGTAGTAGAGATTTTTATATGATATAACACTGTTGAATTACACTGTATTTTAGGGTAGTAATTTGGCTATCTCTTTTGTAACAAAAAGGAAGAAAAGATATTTGTATTTATTGACTAACATACAGTTTTTTCTACAAGGTTTAGGTCTGCAAGACACATTCTGTTTAGTAGAAAGCTTACTTAGAAAAAATCATTTAATGTTTTTTCTTTTTTACATATATCGTATTCTATATTGTACAATTTTGTATTACTTATGTAATCGTCATTTTTAAGGGAAGTGTTTTTGCACACTAATTATATAAATTATTTGCATTTTTAAGGTTGGTGAAGTTACATACTTCAGCAATGGTTTTTAATGACATTTGTTAGATTGTTAGGAGAACACATTTAATTATACACACTGATATTGTTGTATATATTCGTGAGAGTCTTTGGTTGGAACATATTTTATTTTGTAAGTTTTTAGTGTGGTGTTTAATGGGTTACTATTCAAGAGGGGTAAGTAGAGGTTAATTAATGTTAATTAACGCTCATTGACATGTATATAAAATGAGGGCATTAGAGAATGCAATATGTTCTGAAGAAGCTTTGTTACTAAACGAACAGAAAGCGTGCTCAACTTGTATCTGTGTGGTTTTCGTTGTTGTGATCCGAGCAGTATTGGCTTTTTAACACATGGAATAAAAGTGGTTGAACGTCCAGTTTCGGTTCCTGGTTTCTGCCTTGGCTTGATTTTCTTGGTTTGTGCACCATTTACATTGATTCCACAGTACTGACAACAAATGGAACAGTCACTTTGTGTACATATGTACAGTACATTGTAATGTACTGTAGTTTGTGAATCAACATATATAAGTCTACATATGTATAACTGTTAAAAACTAATACTAAATATATAAATATGCATGTCAGTGATGTGTGCACATAGATATTAATATTACTATATATATATATATATATATATATATATATATATATATATATATATATATATATATATATATATATATATATATATATATATATATATATATATATATATATATATATATATATATACAGACACATCTATAGCCATATATATATAAACATATATTAACACATTTCGTGACACAGAAGCAATCCAAAGGAATTGAAGTGTACACAAACACATGCAGCTCTTGTATTATAGCAATTAATATTAACTTAATTCACCATAGAAGGGACGGTTGTTGTGTATGTGGAGTTTGCAGTGGGGAGGAATTATGGGTAATGAAATTATGCATCAAGGAGAGCCTGGGTTGGATGTTGAATAAGTGTACTAGAGGTGTATACATGGAGTATGGAGCCAATAAAAAAGGACACAAAGCCAAAACCATGCGCATCCCTAATACACCCTGTCAGTTCACTTTGCAACACATAATTACACAAACATATGAACATTAACATGTATTATACATATGTACACCAACTGACTGTCACTTTTGTTTTCAGTAGTGAGGAATGCTTGTAGTAAAAGGTATATTCTATAAACCTTGACTCTTGTACAAATCTCCGATACCTTAGTAATACAGTCAGTGACTGTGGTGTGCATGGTCTTGGGTTCAAGACCTGCAAGGGCTGTTCATTTTTATGAGGGCCAGAATAAGGGCCATTGGATGCAGGTTGATTAAGGCACTTTTAAGCAGTTTCAAGTGGGTTTGTGTGGTTTTGCATGATGGTAAGTGGCGCTTAAACAAAGTTAAATGGATAAGCGCTTCACAGGTGTAACCTTCGCTTACCGTCGTGCAGAACACAGGCAAACTAGCTTACAACTGTTTAAATGTGTGTTAATTACTCTTTCCCTAGCAGTGCCTGCTCTGAGAAGTAAAATAAGTACCACTACCAGGATTAAAACCCACAACCATGTACACCATCCTCAGAGTAACCTACCACTAGGCTACCTGCGATGTACCTGTGTTAGCTGTGTTTTCAGACAGGTTAAAATACAAAAAGGAAGATTGTGCCAAAATAGGACAAACTGCCATGTACCCAGTGCAAGGTGCATGCTATATATATCTATATATATATCTATATATATATATATATATATATATATATATATATATATATATTTTATATACAGATGTACATATACATATACATATATATATATATATATATATATATAGATAGATACATACATGTCAATATATATAGAGATATACATTTATATAGATATATAGATAGGTTTAAAACATCTACACATCTATGGAGGTACATATAAACTTATGCAATAATATATCTTACTGGTACATGAAGATGTATAGCGATATATATATATATATATATATATATATATATATATATATATATATATATATATATATATATATACACATACATACATGTGTGTATACAGCATCTGATGTGTTCAAATCTGAGTATAACATGGGCCATAGCAATCACACATCCTGTCTCCACCCAAATAATATGAGCATAACATATGAAGAGTATATGCCAATACACTATTACAAATATGTCATACGGACATGAGCCAAATACGGTTAGTCACCAACACAACTACAATGACTGCAAATATCCATGACAGGAATACACAGACATCCTCTGTTTAGTAAACCTTTATTGCATTCTGATGTATGGCCAAAAGGATTCAAGGACTAACATTACCTGCATGCAATACAGGAAGCATTTAACAGTGCCTTAATGAATCAGCCTGCAATTGCCATAGTATTAGTCCACTAAGGGATAGGTGTTCACATAGGGAAACAACTCCCACACACATATAGAATATGTATAAAAGTAGAGTCTACACACCTGCATCTGCTATGTACACCCACCAACATCTCCCCCACACCCAGCTAATTACACCAATACATACTGTCATACCATTACCAATTATTCACCCACTGTACGACATCTGCTGAAACCTTAACATACCTGGACAGAGACACACTAACATGGCCCTATGTGAAATAGTTGCTGTTATATAATTGAACAGCTGATGATGTGACAGGGTTTGTTTGAATGAATCATGTTTCAGAGGGTTGAAAAGTAATTACACCAGGATGTGTTACCAGTTACTGATTATCAGCACAGTATGATACACATTAACACCAAACTAAAGATGTCTGCTGAGCACACTGTAAACCCCCTAACATGATATGCATAGCCATACAGTCTTGAGCTGGTCAAACAACCTGGCCAGACTGAAACATATGCAGAAGTATTAGGTCCAGACAAATCCTGCTCAAGTAGCAATGTTCAGAAATATAAAAGCAGTACTCACATGTAGACCAAAGCTTCCAGACATTACACACAATATAGTTGAGTTTGTCTCCATAAAGCTGTTGCAATAGATTTCAGACCACACTTCCAGGCTGTCTTCCTCACAAGTAAGGCAAAGGGACAAGGCCCAATTGGAATACTCAATTATACTCCACTGTTGCCATGGTATTGGCTAATGGAGTAGCTACACAGCTGATGTGCATGTAATTAACTACTTTCGAACACCAGTTGGGGATCAGGATAGCACATGGTACTGATCTCTAACTATAAAAGAATGGCATGTCACACATTAAAACCATCTGTATATACCCACAGAACATTACAAAATACCCCAAAAGAAATAAAACAAAGACAGAAATAAACAAAATACCACTCAATAACACCTCCAATTAAGAATAAGGTATGTATACATTGTAGTATGTCTCTGTATGTAGTACCTGTTCTGCAATAATTATAGTGTAATCAATGCATATAGTGGACATAGCTATCTTGAAGTAATGCATTGTTGAGCAGTAGTTATGCCTGTAGTATTCTATGTATGTACTGCTGTAGGTCACAAGGCAAACTCCTCATACACCACAAGGGATGATATATTTGGGCTTGGAATTCATTAATTCTTTTCCAGCCACTGTCTGTGTCAGGGTTGGTCCAACAAGTATGTGCTATAACAGGGGATAGTATATGTTGATATATTGTAACAGTAGACATATGTATGGGTGTATTAGTGAGATGAACATGTCAAAGGTGGGCTTACTTTACAAATATGATTTGCATTATGGAATAATGTGCCAATAACTGTGCAATGTACAGTATCCTAGGTAGATCTGTCCCATCTGTATTCCATCTTACATAGCATTTATGTTATGTTATGCAAACATTAGTTATGTCTGTTGGCAATTACAGTACTCAATAACAGGATACATATGAATTGTATTCATCTGACAGTTTAGCAGCATGATAGCAAAGACAATTGGAAGAGCTAGGTAACTAGCCATTGCACATAAGACATATAATATGCACTTCTCTAGTATTCTTTGCAAGCAATAACAGCTGTGCTTGTGTACATGTTATGCAAATGTGTTGTGACCCTTGTTACAGTGCTGGGACAAATGGCTATGTGCACACTTACATAGAGTAGATATTGAGAATAGAGACCCACTGGTTGAACATTAATGTTTGTGTAGCCTAACCTCTCATTGCCAACCTAACAGCTGTTTCCAAATACTGTATGTAAGGTTGTGCACAGTACTGCTAATGAAACAAGTTGCATATCATCTTTAACTCCAGTGTAACATCTGCAGTAGGAGTGTAGGATGTAGGAGACTGCTGCTCATGTGTAATAGTTGCTTCATAGGTGATGGCTTACACTATCTGATAATATCCTGCTCATGTGGATAGTGGCAGCAGAGTCTATTGATACTTGACTCTGTTTGGGGAGTGGCTGTCTGTGCCCAACAGACCTCATGGTTCTGGTGGATATGTGTGTGCATATACCCAGAAAAGGATACAGACCTGTTGACACTTGCATCATCTGTAATCAGCTATCAGGATGTAATGTGCTCCTCAGATGAGGATTGCTGCTAAAATTAGTTACTATGTTTCTGTAATAGCCAGTGTTTACATGTCCATAACTCAAATATGTACTTGTGAGCATCACTGTCTAAAACATCTTTATAAGCAGTAAGTAAACTAAATACAGTACTTAGTACTTGTAGTACTGAATGCTTATACAAGCATGTCCACTAGTCAGCTACTGGTGTTTAGTAATGTCAGCTTTGTGTATGTGGCCATCCTGGGGGAATGTAATCTCTATGCCATGTGCACTGCCAAACCCACCCAACACCACAACCCACACATTGTCTGGGATGCAGCTACACAGGCAAGCTGGAAGGCAGTCCAGTCTACAGCCATGACTGGACTGGACAGTCATGCGGTGTAGGTTAACACATGCATCTCATCACCACACTCAACACATACCCTTACCAGAACACAGTAAGGTCACCCACACATACCACCAGAAAGTATACACGTTCACAGAGGCTTCCAAGTATCTGTCCAAGCAAGGTACATCTCAAGCTGGAATAGTCAGACAACAAAGTACACAAACTGCATGACATAGGTTGCAAAACTGTGCCACTCCTCAGAATACGTGGCCAGAAATATGAACAACAGTACTCATATGTGAATGCAAAGTCCAGCACTATGTCCCACACCAAGCTATACGAGGGCAAACATACTGTCAGCTGCCTGTCTGCCATGATTAGCCACATACCCATACACTCAGACCACCTTTCAAACTGTACACATGGCTCTGGCATATTCCATGTTGTTGTGCAGGACCTGGGATGCCGTAGCCTGGACTGCATGGAAACACACGTGTAGGAACTGTCAGGTCTTGTAGCCTATGCAAGTATGTCCCAAGGCCTGGGTAGCAGTCTACCATTGCCCCGAATGATACTGCAGTACAGGGACAAAAGGACTGTAGTCCCCAATTGTCTAATGTACTGGTGTAATCCAAAGGGTATCCAGTATCTCTCTGCTTGGGATAACATGGTTGACAGATCATGATGCTTTGCCAAACAGGGCCTGCACCTGTCATCCCTGGGAATTTGGATACTGGCTAGGGCTCACACTTCCCCTATAGTGCCTTCATCATGCAAGGTTCAAGTGACAATTCCACTGCTGTAACAGGGACAGCCAAGCAATAAATTACATGTCTAGCTACTCAATGATACATTTTGGAAACTCAGTATGGACTCACGTACGTCAGTCCTTAACATGGATAACATATTTGTGCAGTGACTGAGATATGGTTCAAGAAATGCTCAAGAGAGCACCCATGCATGACCATGTTATAACACATACCTCACCTCTTGGCCATTATCCTTTATTAGAACACACAGGCCACAGGTGTCCATATTCCTGAAGGATATGTACACCCCCAGGCTAGTTGCACTTGCATAACTTCAGATGCATTATGCTGAGCAACTACCTCTGAGGCAAAGTGGAAGCCAAATTGCACCTTGCTACAGATCACCCACCATGCCTCTGAATTACCAACCGTCATATTGTGCTGTAATGGGGAATAATAGGTTTGAGACAGAAAACCATAATAATGGCTACTCTCAACTATCCCACTATTAACTGAGAAGACTCCTTATGTACCAATGCCTGTGCTCAATGCATGTTTGATTTCATCACCACAATGACCTGGATCACCATAGTCACAAGCAGGGCTAACAGTATGCTACACATAGTCAGTCTCCAAAGCCAATGTTATGCTTCTTTAGACATAAGTGGTAAATGTCATGGCACTCATGCAGATGGACAATGCATGTGCAAATCCTGAATCCTACACAAATGCACTTTAAGCACTCACATTAGTGTAGTGATTGTGCTATTGAAACAGAACCAAGATTCAACCAAACACAAACAGGAAGGCAAACTGGTGGTACCCTGCCATAAACTGTACCACAGAAGGTAGAAACTGTTACAAGAGTGACCACACATTTGTGGAGGTGATCCCTGGTCAGCCTCAGTAAGATTTAGATACACTATATAAGACCACACAAAGTGACTGTGAAACTAATCGGCCACATATTATGAGGACAGCCACAGAGCATTCTATAGCTGTGTCATGAATCATAATGGCAACAACAACAACACCTGCCCTGCTTCACAGCACTATGGCATGAGAAGTACTGCACCTACAGGAATAGCACTTGTTCATCCAGATAGGATCTGTGATAATTTAAACCCACTCTCACCCCCCCCCCAACAGGTACACATGTTTATATCTCCATGTACACTACAGAGCCCCTGTAATAACAACTATGCAGGTACAAGCTTTACTCTCTAAAGCCATACATACAGCTTGCATGGGACCTGTCAAAATCCCAGGGTGTATCTTACACAAATGTCAGAACAATTTGCTCTCCACATACACATCATGTTCAATCATAGCTTCATGTCAGGCTGTGTACACACTGAACATTGCACAGCAACAGTTATTGCATGCCACAATGGGGGAGACACCACTGCTAATGGGAAATAGTGCACTACCACCCTGCTGAGTTTGGTCTGTAAGGCTATGAACCTTGATCAACGTATTTAATGTAGTCAGTACAGATGTAGATGACAGTAAGGTTGATTCACACAGCATATCTTAACCTTGCCAGGTCTTAGGACACCATCAACCATACTGGTTCCAGCTACACTCAGTAAACTAGGTGTATATGCCTATGTCACATGATTGGTTGGCAACTGGACCGCTGGCAGAACCAACACTACAGAAGGTGTCTGACTAATACAAGCACATAAAACTAGTGCCAGCTACAGTAATACAAGGTTCATTCCTGGTACTCCCCTCTTTGTTATCTATACCACACAGAATAACACAGAAGGCATCTGCCTATTGAAGTTTGCAAATGACTATGAACTAGGAGCTATAGTTGACTCAATAAGTGCTGTGGGCAACATACAGAAGGGCCTTTGTGGGTCAGATGTGTGGTGTCTGTTGTATGGCCACAATCTCACTGCAAAGTATTGCATTGTCATCCCCGATGTTAAAAACCCTGTACCCATGAACTACCACCTAGGCAGTGAGCAACATAATGGAAATGGTGTGTGTATAGGATCCAGCTGGACAGTAGTCTTTCCTTTGATAGTCACTTCACCACACCAGTCAGGTAGTCGTAAGTGGCACCTCTAATCATGACAGGGTGCCATCCATGAATATAGAGATCATTGCTCACCCATACTCAACACTCAATTGACCCATAATAGTTCACATATTTCTTTTAAGTGTTAGTGGCCATGTTCAGATGACCTACACTGGCCTTCCCAAACCCTAGCTCCATTTTGTAGGATGATGCCTACCCTGAATAAAGCCATGTCCAACCCAGAGATGTTGGAAATGCTAGTGCTACACTTACACATTCTGATTTCAAATAAACACATATGTCATGGACATCCACCTGTCTAGTACAAGGATCATAACATGCCTGACAGATCCCTGTCCCATACACATTACATACTCCTGCCATAGTATGCATCCCTGTCCAGCATAGCTGCATATTGCCCGTCTTTGAGACATGGTGTGATGACTGCATGGCAAATATATCAGTAAACCTGTGGATCAGTTCTGTGGCACTGCTCAAACTGGCCACTGAAAGTTACCTGTCTGTTGGCTACAACTAGGTAACCTTTCAGCCTATGCTCATACATTGCCCAGGGCATATAGCCTACTAGTTCACTATGACCATACATGCTATAGTTGATATGCAACCCTGCAAATACCATCAAGCTAGCCGTTGTCACATGTGTTTCACATGTGCAACACATGTCATACATGCCAGGATGCTATACTGCTGTACAATGCTATGTAGATGTATATGGCAAAACACATACATGTGAAACTTGCTGTGAGCAAGTCTGCAGGGTCACAGATCATGTCCCTTAAGACTGTGTATGACTATATATGTGACATATACACAGAAGTAAGGTCTCTTGCATTAATGTCAACACATCCAGGCATGTGCTAATAGGTAAAGACACCAGTACAAGCAAACAGACATGCCCACATCAAGACAACATCCCCATGGAGTATGAGTAATGTCATCACTTCACACACACACACACACACACACACACACACACACACACACACACACACACACACACACACACACACACACACACACACACACACACACACACACACACACATATATATATATATATATATATATATATATATATATATATATATATGGTGTTAACATGAAATCACCAGTAAGTATCAAATGTGTGAGTTAAACATGTCAGTGGTGTTAGTGTCATGCAGATTTGCAAAGCCATATTTGTAATTATGATAAATGTGATGCACATGTATGTGCAGCTGTACAATAATTATTGATGAAGTAATGATTTTAATGTATGTGATATGTACTGTGTCACTTTAAATGTGTAATATGAATTAATGATTGAATGCAAGCTGTTTGTGTTAATTAGGATGAATAAGTATATAAACCAGTTCAAAAGTGAATGTTCTGAGATCCATGAAGGTGAAAGCCCAAGGTAACAGATCATTAACTAAATAAAGAAGATACTCTGGTGAAGTGCTGGTGATTTTTTTTGTTTCTTATTTAATCGTTTGCCTGCTGGTTGAATTGAAATCTTTTCACTAGCACTTGTACTGGTGTTAATATGTCGCAGACAGCTGGGACTCCTGGGCAGCTTAATTTGTCAGGAGGCATTCATTTTGTGGACATTGTGAGTGAACGTAAAAAAAAGTTCACTTTGTTGGATCCATGGAATGTTGGTGACAATCATGATTTAGATGGGCGATTTCAGCAGCTGGAGAGACTAATGGCCAAGGAAGTTGCCCTTTTTCTGGACACTCGACTTCTGGAGAAGTATATCAGTTTAAACCTAACTCTAAGGGGGCTACATATTGACAGGCTCCCTGCTACAGAATTTTTGGAAGAGGAGAGTGACCTCTTCGAGGAATGGAAAAAGGCATCTCTGGAGTGTACTCTTAACTGGCTCCGTATTTTGGTGAAATGAAACATGCGAACACATGAAAAGTTAAAGGCATAGATCTTGCACTTACAAGACGAGGTGGTGGAGGAGTCCTGTTATAGAGTGCAGATCTCTAAAATAAATGAAAAGATTTTCCAAGCTTGAAACTGATATTATTCAGCATAAAAGGAACAAATTAGTAAGGGACTTAAAAGACTATGAAACAGGGATTCTTTTTTCGTGGCAACGTGAACCAATGTGAAGTAGGTCAAAGGTTAGGAGTGGCTACCAGAAGCGGCGGAGTGTATCCGCATCATCAGCGGCACAAAATGCAAACAGATATGCTTCCGCAAATGTAACATTTATTGACTCTGCAGCTTCTTCAACATTAGAGGGTGAGGGGGCTAATGGCAATTTTGTCTCTCCGACAACAGAACACTCCTTTCAGGTGAATAAATCTGGCGAGGGAGAAATGGCAGAAAGGGGAGAAATCACTTCAAGTGATATACAACAGAGTGAGTACAATGAACGGACATTATGTGTTATAAATTTATCCGATTTAAACTTGTCAAATGAAATGAAAGCTGTGTTATCTAGGGGTAGTAAATTTGTACCCACACATTTTCCTTCCTTTGCTGACTGTATTTTGAATTGAAGGCATTTAGTAGGAAATTGTATTTAAAAGTTTTCTTTCAAAAAAATTATGTAAACTCTGTTGAGAATGATAATTTTAATAATGAATTTGATGAGGATTTATTAAATATGTCAATTTATGACTATGATAATGTTGAATCTTTCTGTCTGGATGAATTTACTGAGCATTCTAGTTGTTACCATGCAGGATATGGAAAGTTAACACTACCCCATCTAGTAACTGACAAGAAATTTGTACCAAACATTAAGGTGCCTGCCATCTCTGCATTTTTGAAAGTTTTGTTTAAAGAGATTACTGTGACACTATCTGAATTTTTAAAGCAAAAGAAATGTTATAATTTAAGTAAAAATGAATGGTTTGCTCTTAAAAGTATGGAAAAACAAAAGACTGAGTTTATCTTTAAGTGTGCTGATAAGGGAGGTCATTGGGTCATTTTGAACAAACTGAATTATTGTGGATTAGTAGCTGATCTACTGAATAATACAGAAGAGTATAAAGAGTATAAATGTTTAATTAAGGACCCAATAGCAGAATTTAATGATGAGATTTTGACTTTATTAGAGAGAGGGGAACATTTTGGTTTCTTTGATCATAAGGAGATTTGTAAATTATACATTAAGAAAACCATTACTCCTATTTTTTATGCTCTGCCTAAAGTGCACAAGTGTTTGCATAAACCCCTGGGTAGACCAGTTGTATCAGGGGTTGGTTCATTTCTAAGTAATGTTAGGTTAGATAAACCAGAGTGAAGACCACCACGATGATGCAGCAAACCTTCTTTTATTACAATAACAAGAGAACACAGGGATGAGCGCTTTCGCATACGGACTGTACGTAATGTAAGTAATGTTAATATTTTTTTGGATTTCCACTTAAAAGCACATTTAAAGAAGGTTGTGGCGCATATGGGGAATCCAAACAGTACTATACAGAGAGCATATGTGTGCACACACTCTATATGTTTTGGAGCTGGATTATGACAAACCGGCAGGAGTCACCCTTGTGGAGTATACCCTTGCTATGAATGTCACACAATGTCGTCTGCTATCTGATATGTCCATGACATTTTGTGGGCTGACTGCAACACTGGTTAACTATCCTGCAAAACATGATATCCCACATCCCAAACAGACCACCCTTTGGCTGCATAAACCTGTCCTCAGTGAAGCATATGACATCTATGGGTGTATGTCATATGGGACAACACTGACATATGAAATAGATGCCGATCCCAACCATTGGACAAAACATGTTTACACATGGCCATGGAGGATGGCCAGAGACATGAAGCAGCACATACAGTAGAAGGGATGTACATGTGTGTACACCCTGTTGTTTATTGGCTCAACACAATACAGCCATGGCCTTTGTGTAATGATTATATTGCAGATGTGACACACTAAATGTCATACAGGGCTGTGCACACCTTGTGTAGGCATGACATCAAAGCACCGCAAACATGTCCTGAACATTTTGAGTGTGTCACGACACGAAAGCTTTAACCTATACAGTATCCAAATACATACATGCGTTGCACAACATACACATACAACCACAGCAGGTCACAGTTACAGTACATTCACCTTGCTGGTGTCAGATATCACTGTCATGGTTGCAGCTCATGTATGTGAGGTACACAGATGGCATGTGAAACATGGCGTACTGCAAAGTTACCCATGTCTGGGCATAGTTGCCAGGCATCAGCAATATGACTGCAGATGTGCAGGGGTGTCATCTGTATACCCTTTAGTGACCTGTGTCACACATTCCACATTAGGGTTTAGTGTGTATACACCTCAGTGACGTGAGTCACATTCCACATTAGATATGTATTGTATCTGAACACAGTCATGGCTATGAATTGTGTCTGTAACTCACACTGTATACAGACACTTGACATTTGTGAGATTCACACCCCTGCCTATGTCTTGCTTTCTACACTTCACTCTGTACAGATGTCTACAACAGTGTACAGGAGAGTAAAATACATTGGGGATGTATTCCCCACCATACACACACACACACACACCCACACTTGCCAGTTCTTGCAATCAAACACCTGCCTATCTCATGATAGGTATTACAGAATTACAGAATTACAGCACTACCACATGCACTACACAGCGTATTGACTTTTACCTTTGCCAACTGTGCTGACATATGCACAATATATGCACAGGGGAGTTGTTTCTGTTACAGGTGTCAAGAGGTTTGCCTTCAGTGTCACCCTTACTGCATTCTACTTTGTGTGGCTTCCCCTTCAATCAACAACACCAGAGCTTAGCAGTTACAGAGGTTATTGTAGGAATGGTTGTAACATACCTGTGAGCTGTCTTCAGTAATCATTCATCTGCAAATTAGCCCCACCACTTAGCAGTTATGTCCAATCATCTGTCCATACCTAAAGTACAGCTTAGTGTACTTTGAACATATCACCATATACACTAGGCAATGTTGAGGCTGCATTGCAACTGCATGCTGTACTAAGACAACAGTCACCTTCAAACATCACACTCATGGAATCTAAACACACATCAATACATGTACACATATGCAATCTCCAGCAGTAACTGGACTATCAGGTCAAGAGGATACATTCCATACCTTCCTCACACCATGTGGGAAACCTAGCTGAGCATTACACCATATTGGATGTTCTATTCATGTGCCGGTAGGTCACACAACCACCTTCACTGAGTAGCTAAGTGGACCTTTATGCCAACAACACATTTCGGCAAGTGACACACACAGCAATATTCCATGTCATGATGCCACAAACTGTTAGTTGACAGTTCCACTGTGTTGCCAGGGCACTGTATTGGTCAACAGTGAGCACATCATATTTGCCACACACACCTCATGTTTGCCACACACACCTCATGATTACTGAAAGAGTGCCAGCAATGTGCTCTGTTTGAGCTAGGCATTACACTTGTTCAAGCATGTGTGAGGTCTGTGGCTTACAAACATCTCATCCCAGCACGTTGTGGCTATTGTGTTAATAAGGTGCATGTCCAGACAGCACACAGTATGCATGGCTTGCAATTGTTGACATGGGGTATATGTAGGACCTGTGGGTCACACATGGCTGTACATGCCATGGAC
The DNA here is from genome assembly GCF_019279795.1 of Protopterus annectens. Lineage (NCBI taxonomy): Eukaryota > Metazoa > Chordata > Ceratodontiformes > Protopteridae > Protopterus > Protopterus annectens. The sequence goes on along the minus strand of NC_056731.1, from coordinate 237,833,105 downwards.
ATATCACTTGTTACTACTCAGGAACATACAGATCATAGCTGTATTTCCCTGAGTCTGTCAATACAGTTCATGTGTGTAAAACCTACGGTCCTGTTATTTGTGTATGTTTGTAGGCATTGCATTTGGTGGACATGTCTAATGACATACATGCCACATGGAGTGTTGTATAATATGATAGGTGTCATGGGTGACCAGTAGAGAGGGATTATTACCTCTGTCAACATCGATATCAAACCTTATGTAGTGTTAGCATTCAGCAGACATGGACCTGTCTTCCATGTGCATGTGTGTAATGAATGTAGCCACCTGTATGTACAAAGGACAACAACAGCTATGGTATTTACATGTATCGTGTATGAGTGTGGGATGTACATATCCAGGGCAGGTAAGTCTAGGTCATATCCGACCATGAGTTGTTTACTGGTGTACAGCAACAGTCAACTGTGTTACTGCTGACAACATCCAAGGGACCTGGTATGTGTACAATTGACCTGGTTAGAAACAGTGGTATTATTGAATTGCATAATATATTATGCAACTGTGTCTGTACATGGGTACTTTGCACAGTTGATGTAGGGCTAGGTACAGTCCACCAGTTGAAGTTTTTTTGCTGTTGTACCATACTATTTCATACCACATTTATGGATGTGTGTTAGTAGTCTGAGGACAGGGTGGGGGATGTATATGAGGAGACAAGCTAAAATGCAGCCTTTGCCACTGTCACCTGTACCTGACTCATCTGAGATGAATTATGTTGGAGTAGTGGTCTTTACTTGTGAGTAGCCTGTATGAAGATGGGGACACCACCACCTAGATTGGTCTGTACCAGTGTTATGGCCCACATGTTTGGATCTGAATTATATGGTGGTAGTGCTATTGTGCAGTATAGAGCCTTCAGCCAGGTGTTCCTCACTGCACAGAAGTCAGTATTCCCCATTGTAGGTTCTGCATCGAGCAAGTGGATTATGATAGCCACACATCTAGCACTGGTTAGCATAAGCATCCAATGCAATTGTCTTGTAGGTGTCAATGTGTTACTTCTGTGTTTAGCACATTTGCCTTGGAATGGCACTATATGGGTAAATGCAACCTAGATATTATCCACACTCTCTTGAATGATGGCTGCATATGATATGTCACAAAGGCTTGTCTTCTTTCACTCACGTCATCCCAGAATGACAGACAGTGGATAACCTCATAATTACAGCAGGACATTGGCTCATTGTATTGGTGAAGCAGTTGTCACTCGTACCATGACATCACTGCGAGTGGTAGTATTGTGCTTGGTATCACATGCTACATCTAAGGTGATGGACAGTAGCAGATGTGTAGATGACCAGTGTGAGATATACTTAGTGGAACAGTCCTGCTAATAATGACAACTACTAACACAGGTGGCCAAGGTCATCTTGACACCTGCACCTCAGTACCATTAGACAATAGGGCTCACATATTATGTTTGCACATGCCACTGTTCCAGCTATGATGCCACTGTCCACAACCTCATATCAATGTATGCCTTTCAGGGTAGCAATGTGTGTGACACATGCTGTACTTTGCATCCACCTGTGTGTCCTAGTTAACCAAATGTCTGTCACTTCCACACATGCATAATTGTGCATGCTTCACATATATATGGCAGTACTTCATGTACATGTATGCATGTGTATCACACAGCACAGATGCAGATATATAATTTATGGGCCACATACAGGTATCTGTTAGTAAACCTGTATGATGTGCATATATACTGACAGTTAAGATGTACATAGCTGTAAACCTGTGTGTTTACAATAAGAGTCGATTATGTGTTCTGTGTGTATCACTGTATGAGCATGCCCACTGTGGACTTCTGTAGTTAGAATCAGAGTGCATCCAAAACAACCCTGTGCTACTAAGTGTATGAGCATGCCCACTGTAACCCTGTATAGTGATAGTAGTACTCCATTCCACAGATGGACATACTCCAGTACAGGGCTTGTTGTGCTACAAATACACCTCTCAGGCCTACCTATGTCTTACCTACAGATAATGTGTCTTGTTTGTGCATACAGGTTGCAATGGACTCCGACTTTAAATACACAGGTTTACAGCCATGTACATCTTAACTGTCGGTATCCCTGTTGATGTCCTCAATCTTAGAAGGGCATTCTGACTGCCTGGAAATGTGTAATCTTTGTGGCGCGTCTCATAACTGCATAGCACTGTAATAGTGATCTGTAGATAGGCAGGAGTTCTGTTTCCACTACTGGCAACTGTATGTCTACATGAAAACTGCCAGACAAACTAGTGAAAAAAAACCCCGATGGAAGCTGCAACAGGCGTGGTGAAATAAATCCAATAACCAAGCGATAGCTGTAAAAGCTGTTATGTTAGCACTTTATTAAACAAGAACTTTCGGTAGGTTAATAACCCACCTTCCTCAGACAAAACAGTTACTAAGAAGTAATAGGGAGTTTAAATACACTTGTCCCTCCCAGTTAATCAAAATTTAATTGATTTCCATCTTCAATTAAAGAAATTCCTTTTAACCATTTGTGTGCATTACAAATAAAAACAATTATTTATGTGTTAATAAAAACACTTTGTTAAAAACACATTGTTTAAAAACATCCTTTAAAAATGATCTTTACGTACAAATTATTAAAACTATTTTTCTTATTAATTAAATAATATAATATACCATAATCCAACCCCTTATAGAAATACAGAATTATTTCTGCTAAAGTTACCATTATGTAAACCAGTATATTTGAGTATATTTGATGAAGTGATCACATGCTCCTGTAACTGTGCAGGGGGGGGCAACCCACCCCTATTTCTCCAATGAACACAAAAAAACCAAAAAAACCACACATAAACCCAAGCCCAGCAGTTCATGTTTAGGGCATATGTATTTACTAATAATATGAGTGTAATACCCTAAGCTACACCTAGCTTGATCTATCCCCCCACTCATGGCCCGCAACTATTGTGGCCATACTGTGTCTTGAGTGAATAAATTTGCTTATTAAAAATTCTGAAAAAATCCGTAATACATGAGGTTAGCTATCTAAACCAAATAAATGTGTTATCTCCTCATGGCTATGATTTTGAGAATGCAGGACAGAGAAACAGCGTCGTTTAGGCCAGGATAAATGTACGCTCCTGTTCTAACCTGCCAAAATAACTCTTCCCTTTCCAAATTTACCTGCCATGGCCCATTATTTAAATCTGTTGCTACTTGTTTTAAAACAGAAAAATGGAAAGTATGACCAGGATGGTCAATGACATGACAGGCTAATGCATTCTTTATGTCAACTTTTGCGATGGCATATAGGTGTTCATATATGCGCCTTTTAAATGCCCTTTACTGTATGTCTGCAAATCTCTGAGAGTGTGTGTATTTGTATCTGCATCCTGTCATGAGCGTGGGTTTTACTGCTTTCCAAAGAGAAAAACACCTTTTGCACTGGCCTTTGTCCTTGTCATCTGCTAAACCACCCTTTCCCCCCCTCCCCAATCCAAGTAACCATTCATGTGATGTCACCCAGCTCAGACACAGAATCAGATTAACTGTAATTGTATGGGTTCTGTGCCACATCCCCCAACTGCTTACCTCTCTACTAGTAACCTTTACATAGGCAAGACCTGTAAGTACAATACTGGCAAGTGTCTGTGTGTCTGTGTGTGTGTGACTACCCTGTAGCCAGGCACACACATGTGTTATGTCTTTTAACATGCTGCACACCATGGTAGTCATCTGTGGTGAGTGGAGTTTACAGAATATTACATAGGTAGGAATAGAAAATATCAGACAGTCAAGAATTACTATGGTTGGATATGATATTTTCCTGTACCATTGTCGAGCAGTGACACAGAAGTGATCCCCGGGGTGTATTTCCTTACCCATCACCCCCCCAAACTCCTCAATCCCTGGGGTGTATTTCCTTACCCTTCAGTCCCCACCCCAAAATCCACATACACAATAACCATCCCTTCTCTGGTGTACTAATTAAAATTTGAATGTTATAATACATGAGTTGCCTGTGCTTTGTGTACACCTCAATTCCTTTGGAATATTTCTGTGTCACAAAGGGTGTTCAGAGATGTTTATATATATGGCTACACATGTGTCTGTGTATATATACACACACACACACACACACACACACACATATATATATATATATATATATATATATATATATATATATATATATATGCATGTACACATCACAGAAATGCATATATATATATATATATATATATATATATATATATATATATATATATATATATATATATACATATATATATATATATATATATATATATACATACATATATATATATATATATATATATATATATATATATATAGTATGTATTTAAAACAGTTGTACATATGTAGACTTGTCTATGTTGTTTCACAAAGTACAGTACATTAAAAGGTACTGTACATATGTACACAAAGTAACTGTCCCATGTGTTTTCAGTACTGTGGAATACCTGTAGTAAATAGTGTATTCTAAAAACCATAAAATATGTATGTGGCTTAGTGGTAAGTCCACTGACTATGGTGTGCATGGGCTAGGGTTTAAGACGTGCGAGGGTTGTTACTAAGTTTGTTTAGACCAGAATGAGGTGGGTATAAATGTGTTTTCGTGACAGTAAGCAGCGGGTAAACATGTTTAAAAGAAATGTAAAACTCACAGTACACTTGCAATGCCCTTCTTTGGTAATCCTGCTGATATAATTCATTGTGAAATACACCTTATAGGTATATACGGACATACATCTGTAGATAAGGTGGGAACATAGCAGAAACATATATGACCACATGTAACATGAATGGGGTTGAGAGGCATAGACAACATACATGATGTATGAATTCAATTCTCATTTTTTTTTTCAAAATTGGGGGGAATAGACAAGTTGCATATGTGTTCTGAAAGACATATAGCAGTGTGACCTATGGGAAAACAGGTCCATTTAGGCAGACTGCAGGACACATGTTTTACCAGGTTCAATCCCTATACTGTCCTTACTGGATTTCTGTGGAGATGCTGCACATGAAGGTAGTTTATAGTTGGATGATCAGCTTAGCAAGGATGGCCAGTACTACACATACCTTAGTGTCCACAAGGACTGGCAGTCCACACATGCCATGGTATTCCATGTCTAGATGGTACATATCTGCAAGCTGATGGATGGTGTGTGCACAGTGTAACATTCAACTATGTTCCTGTTATGAAAGTGGTGGTTGGTTAGGTGTCATCAGATCCAGCTTTGATGTTGAGGACAATAATGACCACCTTTGCAGTCAATGGTCGCAAAAACAGCCTGCAACATATATTTGCCGGCTAATGCAGGTACAACTCTTAGCATCTTAATGCAGTCTCTCTCTACCTGTTCACTGAGAAATGATGATATAAAAGCTCACTGTCCATAATACCTCATTGTGCAATCTTCATATATTTCTGAATCACACTGACATGTTGTTTACCCTCATTTGCATTGCTATACTTTTCATTATATTGCTCATTTCCATATCATGAAATGACCGTTTGGGTATAATGCTGCTTATGCTATTTTCCCAGTTAACACTACCTATGTCTGTGCATTGGCCCCACCCTACATGCTACTGCTCACTATACAGCTTTGCATGGCAGTATATGCTAATTGTTTATGAGTCCCAGACCAGGTCTCTATGTCTTCTGCCCTTTGCCCCAAAGAGTTTTCTGACAAGCCCACTCTACTTTTTAAGAAATATATAATAAATAAATAAGGTCAAGCTAAATGTGGAAGCATGATAGTGATATTTAGTATTTCATAAATAATAATAATAATAATTGAATAATAACTCGTGTGTGTGTGTGTGTGTGTGTGTGTGTGTGTGTGTGTGTGTGTGTGTGTGTGTGTGCGTATGCATGCACAGATGTGTATTACAGGAGAGGTCAAGATGATTGTCTGTAAATCTCACATGCTATTTCTATATAGGAAAGCCAAATGTAGTTGTTTTTATACCTAGCATACCTCTCAACAGTTCAAATTTTCACAGAATGTCTAAATTTTTGCCTCATATTTTTGGTCTGTTCCTCATAACATTTGTGGTTTTCTGGCAAACAGCTGAGGACTGAAGTCACTAAATAATGACATATATTTCAGTTTCAGACTTCATATTATTCAGAAAATGTATACCAACACAAATACTGTCATTCTAGTTGCATTTCACGTTTGTAAGAGCAATATTTAAAATCTGTTTCATTTTTTGGGGCCCCCCCCCCATTATTTTAGGCTTTGTCCAAATTTCTTGCACTAAGAGGTTGAGAGGTATGGTTTAGTGATTTTTATGTGGTTTGTAGAAGGTGTATCTTGATAGAAGCTGAGAATGAATCTCTACAGCATTTCAGGAACAGTTTATAAAAAATGGAATATATGTTGCATAAAAGTCATTGCCTTATTCATCCATTCATTTATCTACTCATTCTGTGATTTTTTTTTACTTTACTTCAATGTCATAGATAGCAAATACATATCCTACCATTCAAGTGCATATGTCTGCACTCAGAATAAATCCTGAAATTAATCCTGAAAGGAGTACAATACCAAATTCTGGACACACAAACACATACAGACAAAACCTATAGGTACACACAGCAAAAATGCAGACACACACACACACACACACACACACACACACACACACACACACACACACAGTGGGCACACAAATACACAATTTGGCAGAATGCCAGTTCATATGAGCTATGTTTGTAGTGTGGAAAGAAAATTAAGCAGTTAAAGAAAACATGCAGATTCTGCACAGAAGTCATCCAAGACAGGAACCAAATTAAGGCACGAAACCCATCAGACAGCAACATTAACCACTCCACAATTGTGCCATTATATTACCTGTTTTAATTTTTATTAAATTACTGCCACTTGTAAACATAACAGGAGAGTCTCTCCTCATGTATTATTTTCAGTCACTATTGTTAGCAATAAGGCCTAATAAAACGGAAACAACTGATAGGATATATCTCATGCTCAGAATTCATCATTATGCTCCTCATGTGAGCCTCCTTCCACTTGGCCATGTGACATCAAATTCACCATGATCCCTTTTTCCTTGTCAGAAATTGTATTTTGCATGATAAAGATGAAAACATCTATATTTTTCATGAGATGACTCAAGGGAAAGTTTTACCCAGTAATAGTACCTGCCCTCTGTGATAGTAGCACGACCCCCATTAAATGTGTAAATGTTTTCTTATAACACTATACTTTCCATTTGAGAATCAGTTTTCTTTTGAGAGCACACATCATACAACCAAAATATTCCATTCCATTCCATAATTTGCTGTAGTCTTAATAAACATTTGAGTACAGCTGTCTAGAAGTCATATGTACATTCCCCAACTGTAATACTACAGGCATTAGTGCATTTTGCTTCAGCTACTATTTCATTACCAGGATTTTGCATAACTTATTTATCTTGATGCAATCATTTGCAGATCATCTGGGCAAATTTACTTCATGAATTTCCTCGTACTTGGCAAATTGTGGATATAACAACAGTCATTGTGGCTTATTTGCCTTCAAAGAAGCTGTGTGCCTCATTAACTTTAGAAATGAAAACTATAACGCTGGGCCTTTCTGAGTTCAGCATACTGTTTGCATGTAGAAGTTGAGTGAGAACTATGTAAGCCACTTGGCACAACTATGTGATTTTATGCAGCACTCAACATTCAATTGAGTAAGATTAATTCCAATCTGTCAGTGTGTAGTGGTCTGCCCTTTAGAAGGAAGTGTTGTTTTTGGACCATTTCTCAACAGCCATTGCCATTTTACTGTTGAATGACAGAAATTAATAGTGAAGGACTTATGCAGCAATTTATCAACAAGGATTTGAATTTGCAGTGTTTCTAACCTGATATCTTTGGAGTATGGAGCAGTTGCCTGTCTATTTATGTCAAGATGTCAGGGGAAGGCAGAAATTGACCAGGCCGGACTCAGGGGAGTAACTGATCCTGGTGATGTGGAGTTTGGTTAAACTCCACAAGGCGTACTAGTGAAAGGAGCTGACAGGCCCCAGAACAGTCATCTGACTGATCACAGGGGATATGTAAACACAGATGCAGCATGTAAAAAGAGACCAGTTCTGCAAATGAAAAGGGCCAAATGCACAGCAATTAGCACATTGTGGTACAAAATGCCAACAGAAACTGCATGAGATAAACATGCTTACAAAAGCTCTGCTGTGAGACTAGAGGTACTGTAAATCAGATGTGGCTTTCTTTGATAACAGAACAATGCTTTTCCTGCTAGTCTTGTGAATCACAAGTTGTCTTAAAACGTTTTAAAGTTGTACAATAAATGTGATAATATATCTCAGAGATTAAATAATTTATCAGAATTAAAAAATGAGAGCAGATTAGGAATATTTTCTAAGCACACGTATTAGAATTCTACAGTTAATATGGGAAAATAAATGTCAAGCTATTTTCTAGCTATGCAGATTATTTAAAATACATATTTACTCTACAGATGCCTAAACATTTCGTGTGGGATTGCTTCCATTGATGTCAGGCACATAACTGGTAATATTTTCTGTCTTTTCAATTTGATATTACATAAACTAAATAAGTGTCAAGGAATGAAAAAACAGTTATACAGGCAAAGTATTTTCAGTACTTAATGTTAAAACTGGAGTCATGCAGTTAGGAAGCTGTCCTTTGCCCAGGGTCTTGGAGTACCATATTGTCTGCTTTGGGACTGCACCCCCTTTAATTGTAATATCAAGTACAGGAGTATTCCATACCAAACAATTTTATCAGACAGCCTGTGCATTCCAAATACTTTGTTATACTGTAAATCTGATGTGTACAGTTATTTTCAAATTATTAGTTGTAACATACTTACACTAACCCATTCAGAAAGCTACTATAATTTGCAAGAAAGGAAAGATATGCTGCTGTCCTAAGGGTTTCTAAAGAATTTATTGACTGTCAGCAAAGTGGTGTCAAATATCAATGAAAACTTACAAACTGCAGATGTACTATAAAAAAACATATTTTGTTTACATTTGGGAACTTTCCTCAAGTGGAATGTACATTTAATCAATGCTTGGAAATCACTGAGTAAAACCCAGGGGCAATATAAGTCAAACTTTTTGTCCCTGGATGCAAAAGAAATTATTCAGTACATCCAAGAAAGCTTAAAGATGTGTTCCAATTCATTTGTTTACATGAAAAGTATTTTATCATCATGTTTTTTTTTTAATAGGATGACTATGTTCAGGTAGTATCACATAATTTTCCTTGTGATGGTGTTTGACATGAAAGTATTCATAAATAGAAGTATTTGGTAAACTATAATGCAAAGCAACTTTTTACATCCTGATAATTGATAAATATTGATATAAGAAGTTTTGTCCTATCCTTTTATTTTTTCCATTCAGTAATACTATAGCACACAACAAAACTCACAATGTGCCAAATCGGACAGTCTGTTATATTGCAAGCATGTTGAAGTTAAACATTTAACTACCATAGAGACTGTCTTGCATTCCAAAGCAGGACACTCAGCCAAGCTGCGCCTTTTTTGTTACTGCTTGTGAACCCCATAAAATGTTTAACCTGAAGACAAATTGTTTTGGAATCTATTGGTTAAATATGAGCAGTGCAATAGAATCAATGTACTAATTGTGATAACCATGTTGCTTATGAGTATAAGTACCTTGCTGAAGACAGGTAAGAAGGTGTTGCGATGATGCACATTTTTTGCACAACAGAATTCGAACAGAGCATGGATAACATACCAAGTCATCTCAATTTTTTTTAACTTTCTGAGTTGATTTAACATTAATTATGTTGCTAGGAATTCAATCTCACAGACAGCATCTCTTCCTGGGTGTCACTTTTAAAAGAAGCAGAATCTGGATATTTAGTACATTTTGTTTGTAGAGAAAACGTGTTTTGCTTTATGCAAGTCTCTGAAGATGTCCTAATACATGAGGGAATCAGCCACAGTGATCAAATGTCCACATTTTATAGTTTTTTACTCTCCCCTCTCAGCAGTTTTAACTTTTACATTTATTATCCCCAATAGAGAGTGTTGCAAAGAAACACAAAAAAAAAAAAATGTTTCGTAAAGCTTTGTCTTTATGTCAGTTATCTGTACCTAAACAAGATCCTTTAGCTAGATTATTGTCCAGTCATTCTATTTCTGCAAATCACTTTACATTTTAGTGAACAGGTGATAAGGACTTGCTTCAAGTTCTAGTACTTGCTAGATGTATAACATTTTATTGGGTTTAAAATTATGAAGGGCCTTCAAACTTCTGATGTTTGCGGTAGATTAGTCACTAATACACTTTAAACAGATAAGGGGATACTATCTGCAATTACATGTAGTGTCTGCATACAAGGTAAGGATCTATTGTACTGGACAGAGTTTTTCTTTCTGCTGTATATCCCTGACTGTTTGTGATTTTTTTTAATCTGTTCCCAGCAAAAGTTTATTTTTATAATTTTGATATTCTTTTTTAAAAAAAAACATTTAGACATCCTATAATTCCTTTTCCAGTCACTAAATGGTGATATTGTTGAGTGTTTTTTTCATCTCTGCTTATAACATTTTGTCATAATTCCATACAAGGCAAATCCCTTGCCTTCACATAGGGTGTTCTCTACTCAGAAGAATGGAGATGCACCAAAGAAAGGCATTCACTGTTCTACTGATTTATTTGTCTTTGTTTCTTGGAATGTAAGAAGTTTGGGATATCTGAACAAGAGAAAAGCTATGTTTCAGAGATTTAAAATTTCAGCATGCTATAGTTGTGGTTTTGCAAGAAACCAAGATTAAACATAAAATTGTGGGTTATATCTAATTTTGGTACTTTTCCGTTAAACCCCTACCTCACGTCTTGGCACCAGGACTGGCGTGTGTCTTTATGTAGACTTCTTTTTTGCTGTACGCAGTTTCAAAGAGTTTATGTGACACCTGGCAGCATTGGCTTTTTCTGCTGTACTGTACTCATTATTGATGTAGCTGATGTCAGTGTTATGCCTGCATCAGAAAGTTAAAAACGAAATGTAAAGTGCTGCGATGCTTTACCACTCTTTACATAACAGGAATGAAAAGAGAACTGGAGAAAGAAAACAGAAAAGAAAGACTTTTGCTATTAAACCGTGGGACATTGTTTTACTGAATTGAAAAGGACTGCTTACTGTCAGTCACATGTAAAGTTACACTTTAATGAACCTGGACTAAGCGGATGACAGACTGAAAGATCAGGACAAGGGTTCAACACATATTGTGCTGGGATGTTGTGCCGTTACTTGTGTTAGCAAGATATATTGCTTAAAAGCTCATAGGTTCATAGGTTCATAGGTAGGTACTAGGCTATCTGCCCTAGGGCATTTATAAGTCTAGCCAGAGTGTGTCGGCTTTCGCTGCCCCATTGATTAATTAACTGATCCTCTGTCAAGCAGAGCCAATGAAGTGATCTCAGGGGTGTATTTTCTGTTACCCATCCACTCGTAAAGGTTTCTCTTGAAGAGTGTTAGTGAGGGGCTCTGCCTGATGTAATCTGGAATTTTGTTCCAAAGCATGGGGAGTCTCTGTGACAGGAATCTGTCCCTCCAGCATGTTCTATTTATTGTCGTGGTGAGGTTTAGCTCACTAGAGCGTGTGACTCGCAGTGGTTTGGATATCTTTAGGTGGGGCATGTCCATCAATTCTGAGCTGGACATGGCTTTGTAAATCAGGCAGAGATCACCTCTGAGTAAGCAATATGCCACTGAGTACAACCAGAGTTTTTTCATTTGGGCTGCATAGAACATATGTTTGAGACCAGTATTCCTCTTGGTGAGGTACTTTTGTGGTCTTTCCAGCTGTTGGAAGTGCCTTGTGAGGTACATCCCAAATGGGCATTGTTCTCTATGATGGGTCTAATGAGTGACGAGTAGAGGGGCACTATAACCTCTTTATTTCTAGATGCGAACCCTTTAGTAATTAGATGGGCCACATAGAAGGATTTCCTAACTATTTTGGCACTATGATTGTCAAAGGAGAGATTACTATCTACCTGAGTCCCCAGATCTCGTATTACCTCTTCTGAATTAAGGGGGCTGCCACCTATGTGGTAATTCGTGGGTGTTTTGTTTTTCCCATATGGGATGACTATGCATTTTTTGGCATTTAGCTTGAGGCCATGACTTTGACAACAGGTGTCCATCTCAGTAAGGCCCTTTTGGAGGATGTCCATGTCAG
>NC_056731.1:237798344-237815844 GCF_019279795.1 Protopterus annectens | reverse complement strand
GAAAAGGCTGTGTAAGTATGCGGTAGTGACGGACGTTAGGGTGCGAGTAAGGTAAGTGTGGATATTGACGGTCTGTGGGGATAGGGGTGGGTTAAGTGAGTTAGGGTTAGGGAGCGGGTCAGGTAAGTGTGCGGTAGTGATTGTGTTTGGGTTAGGGGTGGGATAAGTGAGTTAGGGTTAGGAGCGGTCAGGTAAATGTGCGTAGTAATTGTGTTTGGGTTAGGGGTGGATAAGTGAGTTAGGGTTAGGAGCGGGTCAGGTAAGTGTGTAGTGACGGACCTTAGGGTTAGGGTTCGGGTTAGGGTTGTAGGTAGTTGTGTATGTGAGGTTTAGTGTGGGTTTGTAGGGATTTTGGTGTGCTTGTGTTGTGTAAGTGGTTTTTGGACAGGGAATGTGTTTTGTTTGTTGATTGTTGTGATTGTGGTGTGTGCAGTGTATGAGGTTTCGTGTTTGTGTACCGTCGGTTATTTCGTTGTCGGGCATGTGGGGTTTCGTGTTTTTGTACTGTCGGTTATGTGGTTTCGGTGATTGCGTTGTCGGTGTTTTGGGGTTTTGTTTATGTCAGGTAGAACCATATATATATATATATATATATATATATATATATATATATATATATGCTAGAAATGTAAAATTATTGGGGCTGATTAAAGTTCCATATGATATGGACATGTTAATTCATAGCTCCAGGTTGGATTAGACTTTCCTACTCTCTTTCTCTCTCTGCTGAGCAATGCAAGTCAGTCTACCAGATGTACAGGGTTGTCATTTTTGGCTTTTTATATCTGCAGGGGTAGTAACTTGATGCCTAAAAATGTATGGGTGGCTGTTAGAATAGTAATGACTTCTACCCTGGCTATTATTTTTAATACTGAGAAATCAAGAAGTGGATTGGAGCAAAGAAATTATCATTTATCTACATAAACATTTAAGTCTGTCAAAAGAAACCTTCAGCATTTGAATTCCTTTTGGACTATTTTTTTATTATTTTTGAAATTTGTGAGGTACAGAATAATTATTTGTGTCTTCTGATCTACTTTGTATGGCAAAGTCTACTCTTCAATTTTTCCCTTGGAACTAGACAAACTTTCAACTTAAGCACTCAAACCATTCACTTCTCATCCAGGCACTTGCTCAAGACTCATAGCAAGCACTAATAAACCTTAACACTAGACCCCACTATACTTTAGAGAAGGACAAGGCTCTCTATTTGACCTTACCAGCCAATCAGTAAAACAGTTCACTGTACCTATCCAGGCATGTCCAAAGGGCAGTTTCAGGTGTACTCTCTGGTCCAACTGGTGAATCTGGGCATTTTGAGGCAATGTTACAATTGCCTCATGCACACAGATAACCCTCTCCTCCTTCCACCAAACACTAATACATGCAGGAAATGCAATTATACAGCCAAACTGCAGGCCAAGCTCTCTCAACCCAAGATTGGACCAGGCAGTCAAGAGGAGAAGGGAATTACTTGCATCACACCACCAGTCTCACATAGACCTAGGAAACCAGCACCAGCAAAAAACACACACAAATACACAAAAACATACTCGGAGGCTCTAAATAAAAATCTACAAAAGCAATAGAGACCTCCAAAGCAGACATCCAAGCAACCTCCACACCCCAACACAAACCATGAAACACATACTTCACAAAAACCAGTTTGCCATGCAATCACAGCCCTTAAGGCAAAATAACATACCCAACACACTAGTAATAGGTGACTCTATAGTCAGGCATGTCCCACTCACTAGACTGAACAAGGAGAAGGTTACTGTTAGCTGCCTGTCAGGTGCCAGGATCCGCCACATAACACAAGCACTCAGGTCACTCCAGAACAAGTACAAATATGACTCTGTCATTGTCTATGTTGGTGTGAATGGCCTGAGCCATACCTCCTTGGACTACATGAAAAGAGACATGGATGAGCTCTCTGATCACGTAGCCCAAGCTGGTATGACCCTGACCCTGAATAGCATCCTGCTCTCATCAAGAATGATACCATGGCATTGAGAAAAAATGATCAATTTCAACAACTGGCTAAGCTACTGGTGTCATTCAAAGAGGATCCCGTGCCTGTCAGCCTGGGATGACATGCTCGCTAGAGACAGCTTGCACCTGTCACCCTTGGGCTTTCGAATACTGGCCAAGGCTCTTGCCACCCACATAGTGCCTTTTTTAGGCAAGGCTCAAAAGACAAACCCACTACTGTAAATAGCACAAGTAACAAAAAACTGAGGGTAATGCTACTCAATACCAGAGGTCTAAACCTCAAAATGCATGCACTCGAGGCACTCCTCAGTATGGAGAAAATCAATATATGTGCAGTAACAGAAACCTGGTTTAAGGCTCCAAAGAGCTCCCCAGCACTACCAGGCTACAACTCATACCATATATTTCAGCCACAAAACCGAGACTGAAATAAAAAGGTGGGGGAGTATCCATATTCATCAAGGATACCCACACCTCCAGGTTAGTGGCACAGCACGATGCTTCAGAGATCATCCATGTGCAACTAACAATGGGCAAAACTGCTATTCAAATTACAGCTTGCTACAGATCACCCACCATGTCCCAGGATCCCCACTCCGCATTCCTGGAAACACTGGGAAACATAGAGGTCCTACCAAACACTTTAATATTGGGTGATTTCAATTACCCAATCATTAACTGGGAGAACTACTCAAGTACAAACTCCCTTGCCCAACATTTCCTAGAATTTATAAACTCAAACGCCCTGGATCAACTGGTCAACACCCCCACCAGAGGGGACAACATATTGGACCTGGTCATCACCAACATGGGTGACCGGTGTTCCACACCGGAGGTCAACCACTTGCTGGTTAGATCTGATCATAAACTAATCACTCTGGATATCCACATTCCGCCACCATCCCCGGTCAAAGAAACCACCATGAAAAACGTTTCAAAAGCAAACTTCACGTTACTTAAGACCGAGGTGGGAAGTTTCAAAGCCCCCATGCTAAAGGATAATGCTGTCCAAGCTGCAAAATCCTTTACTACTGCACTCTACAGGCACCTACAAGAATGCATGGATCGTGCTATCCCAAACAAAACCAAGACTCACTCCTCCAAGAAAAGGAAACCTGTCTGGTGGACCCCTGCCTTAAACAAGCTATACAATAGAAGGAGGAAACTAGTACAGAAAAGAGTAAAATCCCAAGAAGGGAAGACATCCCTGATCAGTATCAGCAAGAAACTAAGTTCCCTCATAAAATCATCCAAGGCTAGCTTGGAAAGAAAAATTGCCATGGACTCCAAAGATAACCACAAGGCATTCTTTAGCCATGTCAAGAATCTAAGTGGCAATTCTCAGATCTGCTCGGAGTTAGTGCAGAATGGCATAAAATACACTGAACTGACTGATATAGCCAACAACCTGGCAGACAGGTTCAGTGCAAACTTCACCCCCCTCTCACCCCCAAAAGGGCCCATAACTATACCAGAAAAATATAGTGCCCCTGAAATCACAGACACTCAGGTTAAAGCAGCCGTCTCCAAAGCCAAAAACACAGCATCAGTGGGACTGGACGGTATCCCAGGCTGCATCCTATATGAGCTCAAAGATGAACTAACCCCTCACCTAAACACACTGTTTAAACTCAGCCTCTCCACAGGCTACATGCCTACAGAGTGGATCACAGCAACGGTTATTCTGCTCCACAAAGGTGGAGCCACAATGGACCCCGGGAACTATCGGCCTAATAAGCCTGACTAGCTTGGTCTGCAAAGCTGTGAAGCGCATCATAGTGGATCTCATTAACAGAGATATTGGGAGCCTCCAAACACTGGATCTACCCAGTTCAGCTTTGTTAAGGACAAACCATGCCTCCTAAACCTGGTGGACTTCTTTGAGACAGTTACCAAGGTTATAGACGAGGGAAAGATGGTCCACACAGCCTACCTAGACCTCACTAATGCTTTTGACACCATTCCCCACTCAGGTATTATAGACAAGCTCACCAGCCTGGACATAAACCCCTATGTCACGAGATGGGTTGCCAACTGGCTCACTTACAGAACCCACATGGTAAAAGTTGCGGGAGCTAGGTCTGACTCTAAACCGGTTAAAAGTGGCATTCCCCAGGGCTCAGTCCTAGGACCCCTCCTGTTCGGCATATACTTCTCAGAAGTACAGACAAGCACAGGAAGACTATGGCTGACCATGATTGCAGATGACTGCATACTAGGGGCTATAATTGACTCTCCAGCTGACCCAGACATCCTCCAAAAGGGTTTCACTGAGACAGATACCTGGTGTCAATGCCATGGTCTCAAGCTAAATGCCAAAAAGTGCATAGTCATCCCCTTTGGAAAAAACAAAGTACCCACAAACTACCACATACGTGGTAGCCCCCTAAATAAGGAAGACGTAATAAGGGATCTGGGGACCCAGGTAGATAGTAACCTCTCCTTTGATAATCACATTGTCAAAGTGGTTAGAAAATCCTTCTATGTGGCCCACCTAATCACAAAAGGATTTGCATCCAAATTGAAAGAGGTCATTGGGCCCCTCTATGCATCACTCATCAGACCCATCATAGAGTACAATGCCCCATTTGGGATGCACCTTACAAGACACCTGCAACAACTGGAAAGACCACAGAAGTACCTCATCAAGAGGATCACTGGCCTCAAGCAGATGCCCTACGCAGCTCGACTGAAGAAACTTCAGCTGTACTCGGTTGCATACCGCCTACTCAGAGGTGATCTCTGCCTGACATACAAGGCCATGTCGAACCCAGAATTGATGGACATGCTCCACCTAAAGAAAACCATATCCCCTCGAGCCACACACTTCAGAGATCTAAACCTCACCACAACAATAAATAGGATGTGCTGGAGGGATAGATTCTTGTCCCAGAGACTTCCCATGCTCTGGAACAAGATTCCAATCTACATTAGGCAGAGCTCCTCGCTAACCCTTTTCAAGAGAAACCTTGACAAGTGGATGGGAAACATAAAGTTTATCCCAGGAATCACTTCAATGGCTCTGCTGGACAGAGGCACAGGGAACTAGTCTAAGGGGGCTGCGAAAGCCAACACATTCTGGCTAGGCTTATAAATGCCTTCAGACAGATATCCTAGTACCTACCTATGAACCTATGAAGCTATAGCTTATTCTTTCATGTATTTCTAGATAGGGAATTGTTGTCTGTGACTGTTATTTGATTGTTTTGTTATCATGATTCAATAAAGCTTGACTATATTGAAAAACAACAAGAACAAAAAAATTGCATACTGGCTTCTTCTGAATGAAGCCCATATGTACTTGGGGAACAAAGTGTTTAATAAACTTATCTTTCCCCTATGTATATTCTTGCATTAATGCTTTTGTATCTGTTCAGGTAGACTTTTTTTTTTTAGAGTATAATTTGTCATGAATAGCCACTCCCCCGGATTCACTATGACCTGCATAGTGAGTAGTAGGTTAGTAACCGAGTACATTTCTGCAGAATCCAAAACGGAGCTATGACACCTCCAAATAAGGGTTGCATATCATGTAGTAAGCATGCCAATGGCCAAGTATAAGATAACTGGCATTGCAAACAGTTCAAAAAATAAAAAATTCAACTTATATTTTTAGCTGATCTTGGACGTTTAAGCGTAGGGCAGTGGAGCACAAACGGGATGGGGGGGGGGAATAATAAAATAAACCTTAAATAAGCATTCTAACTAAAATCAGTATTCTGCCATGCAAGTCAATGGCAGGCAGAAGACAATATGTCCAGTGAGTAGTGGTTACTAAGGGGGGAGGCTCAATGTGAGACATGTAACTATGCATTAGCAGGCAATCCTATGCAAATGAGGGGAAGGATATTGAATCCCAGTTTTCCCCAGCATGTGAGTCAGGTCCCAACAGTGTAAGAGTAGGAATAGCCTGGTGCAAGCCTAAGAGTTAGGTGACATCATGGGGGGGGGGGTGTCAGGCATACTGTAAACAGATTGGAGCCCTGTGGCTCTGGTTTGCTCCTAGCTTAGCATAGCTAAGTTAGGGGGTGTAGCTAAACCTGCTAAACACTCTTCACAAACCATAAGCAGGTGTGCACGCTGTGCACCGGGCTTCACAGGAATAAAAAAGAGGTTAATCCTGGAAATAGCAGCAGTGTGCACATTTGAGCACTCCATTTGTGCGGCGCACACTCGGGCTTAAACAGGAACGCAATGGGAAGGGAAAACAGCAGTAGAAAGGTATTCAAGTAGAACTAGCTTAGCTGGCAAGTGAAATGTATCAGAATCAGCCAATTACACAGGCAGCAGACCAGCCCAGTCCAGAAAACTACTGTAAACTAAGCAAACACCTTCCCCTCTGGTTTTCATTACACTCTACACCACCGGTGTAAACAAGCGAGGAACTTTTAATACTCACAACTGCGGTGGTGGTGCTGTGGTAGCATTGTCGCCTCACAGTAAGACGGTGTCCTGTTTGATTCTCAGCTAGATCGTCTTCTGTGTGGAGACATGCGTGAAGCTATCATACAACTTGTGGAAGAGGCTGAGTGTAGTGAGGATATGAATGCTGAATGCTGCCGAGCAACCTACAGTAAGGAGACAGAGAAGAGTGTACAGACCCAGGGTAACCTACCAAGGGCTACATGAGCTGGAGATAGTGGAGCGCTATAGGGTGGCCAGGGACCTCCTACAGCAAACTGTTGAGCTGTGCCGGCCATGCCTGACACACAACTAACAGAGAGGAACCCATCCCAGTGGATACCAAGGTATCTGTAAGCCTAAGAATACTAGCTACAGGCACCTTCCAAAGGCCAACTGGGGATATGATGGGGATTTCACAGGCATCAGCATCCAGGGTACTCCACCAGTTCCTGGATGCCATGTCAGCACATGTCGGTGAGCATGTATATTTCCCCAACACCCATGAGGCATTGGCCAGTAATATGCTTCTCTTCCACCAAATAGCAGAATACCCTGTGGTAGTGGGTGCAATAGACTGCACGCACATATGCATCAAAGCACCACCCGATGAGTGTGGTAGTGTTTACATAAACCGCAAGGGCTTCCCCTCCATCAACTGCCAGGTCGTGTGCGATACCCAGGGCATAATAATGAACGTGTGTGCTGGCTGCCCTGAAAACTATCACGATTCACACATCTGGCATCTGACGCAGCTGTACTAGAGATTTGCCATTGGGGAAATCCCACACGGTCACCTAGTGGGAGATGCTGGATACGCACTGGAGCCATGGCTGATGACACCCATCAGAAATGCACACGCACCCAAACAAGAACTCCATAATAAGGCACACGCACAAACAAGAATCATAAAAGAGCATGTGTTTGGAATACTCAAATCATGGTTCTGGTGCCTGGACACATCCAGTGGAGCCTTGCAGTATTCACCAGCTACATGTACCCAAATTGTCCTTGTATGTGCCATGCTACACAATATGATCCTGCGGAAACAGCTGCAGCAGGAACAGCACAGGGCAGGGCTACACAACCCCCCACCATTGCCAAGGCCTGCACAGGCACAGAGTGACTCGGAGGAGGGACAACTTGAGCCTGCCCCAGTAGGCAGAAGGAGGCATGCCCAGTATGCTCTTGCCTTGGCAAAGAGGCAACACATAGCACATTCACTGACATGGGAGGGACCCAGGGAATAACACCTATCTCCGACTCTCACATACAGTAAAAAGGATGCCAAACATTACACTACTTGTGCCTAACCCTGTGTAGGGAGTGTACTATGTGCATTCGACATAGTCAGCTCTGCAGCACCAACCTCAATACTAGGACACCCACAAGATAAGTGACTCACACATGCCAGCCAGGGGCAGGTCACATACCCAACAACAGTCACAGACAGCAGGACAGGTGTAGACAAACACAAACAAACGCTGTGCTATGGCCTCTGAATGAGGCCAATGGGTAACCCCCCCCCAGGCCTACACAGACAGACTACAACAGGTCAGGCAGTGGGATGTCAGTTCTGAAGGCTAGGAAGTCAGAAACTAATATGTAGGTAATGAAAAGCTTAGATCTGTAGTACACTGGTATGCGTCTAGCCAGCAGGATAGGTAAGACTACAGACTGAAATGGAGTACCCATCATACCAGTACAGTCCTAGCAAATGTGTACAAGTGTCAGGTGTGCACCCCATCCTACGTAGAAATATAGTAACAGTCAGGTGTCCCCCCCAAAATCCTGTGTAGAAATGTAGAAATAATCAGGTGTGCCCCCCCATCCTACATAGAAATATAGTAACAGTCAGGTGTACCCTCCCAAACCTGTGTAGAAATGTAGTAACAGTCAGGTGTGCCCCCTTTGCTATGCAGAAAAGTAGCAACAGTCAGTGCCAAATGATCAATGGATACTCTGCAGAGATAGCATGGTACCTGTCGGTGTACAACACAAAGAACAGCACTGCAGTACAAACTACCTGGACTTGATCCATACATGCAATACAGATGACCATACTGGGCAAGCTCACACACTTAGAGAAATGAAGGCAATGTCAGTCAGCAACATACTGAAAGTCATACTGGGCATGCTCACACACTTACACAAGAAGGCCATGTCTGCGAACACCTGTGGACCAGACATATCTGGCAGTCGCAGTTATTAGTGTAGACACTCATCAGTATGCACCACTCATGCCTTGCACACACAGTGGATAGGAATACAGACATATATGTAAGGACAACACACTATAATAAGCCAAAGGTAGATGGACATAGATGTGTGAAAGAGGGTGACTGTGACAAGGAGCCATCCAGGCCTGTCCCACCCAGCATACAGCCAAAGGGCCCTAAGCACATGAGGTGCAGGTGTCACTCACTGCAGATACTAGCCACCAGTATCTGTCAGCATTACAGACTATGTGGTGCACGTGCCAGCTGTACAACATGACTGTACAAGTAAGTAGTCATTTAGCAGCTGTATACATGTACCTGTGAAATATGACCCTGTGTGTGCCCGCATGTGGTGTGTCAACCCCTAGATGAATAGGTTATGGCCCATGCACACACACTGCCCTCCCCATAGCCCTACTATGACAAGCCTGCTGAGGTCATCTAATGTGAAATACACCTTTGGGAGAGTTTGAGCTCACTAGTCTCTGTGGTGCATCCCATAACTGCATACTGCTGTAGTGTGATAAACTAATTCAGTAGGAGTTCTAATCCCAGACGTCCCACCTGTATGTGTGTGTATTTGTGTACATGTCTGTCTGACTGTGTAGAGAGCAATGCTTTTTAGGATAGTCATTCTCCCAACAATTTAAATGCTTAACTTTGGCAAGGCTGCTGATATCATCTACCTAGAAATACACCTCTGGGAAAATTGTAGCCCAGTAATCTCTATAGTGTGTCCTGTAATTGCATACTGCTGTAGTGTGATAAAGTAATTACGTAGGTGTTCTAATCCCAGATATGGCAAGTGTGTCTCTGTCTGTGTAGAGAGTAATGCTTTTTAGGGTACTCACACTACCTATAGGTCCTGTAACTGCATACTGCTGTAGTGCGATAAAGTAATTACGTAGGTGTTCAAATCCCAGATATGGCAAGTGTGTGTCTGTGTAGAGAGCAATGCTTTTTAGGGTACTCACACTGCCTACAGGTCATATACTCAACTTTGGCAAGGCTGCTGATGTCATCCACCTAGAAATACACCTCTGGGAAGGAATGTAGCCAAGTAATCTCTGTAGTGTGGCTTGTAAGTGTGTATTGCTGTAGTGTAATAAAGTAGTTAGGTAGATGTTCTAATCCCAGTTATGGTAAGTTTGTGTTTGTCTGACTCTGTTTGTGTAGAGAGCAATGTTTTCTGGGTATTCACACTGCCTACAAGTCATCTGCTCAACTTCGGCACGGCTGCTGATGTCATCCACCTAGAAATACATCTCTGGGAAGGTTGTAGTCCATTACTCTTTGTAGTGCTTCTTGTAGCTGCATACTGCTGTAGTGTGATAAAGTAGTTAAATAGGTGTTCTACTTTCCGATGTAGTTTGTGTGTGTCTGTGAAGAGAGCAATGCTTTTTAGGGTATTCACACTGCCTACAAGTCATATACTCAACTTTGGCAAGGCAGCTGATGTCATCCACCTAGAAATGCACCTCTGGGAAGGTGGTAGCCCATTAATCTCTGTAGCGTGTCATGTAACTGTGTCCTACTGTAGTGTGATAAAGTAGTTAGGTAGGTGTTCTAATCCCAGACATGGCAAGGGTGTGTGTCTGTTGGTGTATAAAGCAATGCTTTTTAGGGTACTCACACTGCATACAAGTCATATACTCAACTTTGGCAAGGCTGCTGATGTCACCCACCTAGAAATACACCTCTGGAAAAGTAGTAGCACAGGAATCTCTGTAGCATGTCCAGTAACTGCATAGTGCTGTAGTGTAATAAAATAGTAAGGTAGGTGTTCTAATCCCAGACATGAGAAGTGTGCATCTGTCTGTGTAGAGAGCAATGTTTTTTTGGGTACTCATACTCCCTACAGTTCATGTGCTCAACTTTGGCAAGGCTGCTGATGTCACCCACCTAGAAATATACCTCTGGGAAAACTGCAGCCCCATAATCTCTGTAATATGTGCCTTAACTGCGTACTACTGTAGTGTGATTTAGAACTGTGGTAGGGTTCCATCCCCACCCATGGCGGTTCTGGATGTTTTGTGTGTGTTAAAATGTTTGTGTACAGAGCAATGCATTTTAGACTAGTCACACTCAGTACATTTCAAATGGCCTACTTTGGCAATCATGCTGATGTCATTCATTGTGAAATACACCTTTGGGGAGGGAGTTTTCCAGTAAGCTCTGTGGTGTGTCCTATGACAGCTCCATGCTGTGGTGTGATATAGACCTCTGATAGGGGCTCTATACCCACACATGTCACTTGTGGATGTTTAGTGTGTGTGTCACTGTCTGTGTAGGGAGCAATGCATTTTAGGCTAGTCATGCTCTCTACAATTTGAATGCCCTACGTTGGCAATCCTGCTGATGTCATCCAATGTGATATACACCTTTAGGGAAGAAGTGCTTCAGTAATCTCTGTGGTGTGTACTGTAACTGTGTAGTGCTGTAATGTAATAAACTAGTCAGATAGGGGTTCTATTCCTAGACATGACAGGTGTGTGTTTGTAACTTGTATTCTGTGGGGAGGTGGCTGTGAGTGTGTGACACCTGTGGCCAACGTGGAGTGGTTTTTGCATATTTTTTATATGGTGGCCCTACTATATATCACAATGTCCACTGTACAGGGATAACAGATGTGAAATTGCTGGGAGGCTGGGATGCAAAGTCATACCCATACATGTGACATCAAAGCCAGTTAATCACAGTAAGCAACCCCAGTATTACCCAGAGCACACTCTCAACCCATGTCTCATACACACACACATGCCTAGGCAACAGCCAGTATGTGAGTAGTATACTGCATATTGGACCCTGGATAGTAACTATGGAGTGATAGCAGGGGGCTGCAGAGGGCATGACACCCTGTCCATCTGTCCAATATGCACGTACATGCAGACAGTGCACCTCCCCCATGTTTCCCAATGGACACCTGCAACACCTGTGGTGCCATCACATTTGACCCACAAAGGACATACCAGGCTTGACAACATGCCCTGTATGGACAGATGCCACTGACACCTGGGAATGTCATTAGCATGCTATCAATATAGGTGCAGGGTAAACCTGCTGCCCATTACCAGTTCCCACCACAGGTGGGCAAGACTGGCACATCTGATGATAATCTGTGTTCACAACATGGGCTAGACACCCCAGGTACAGTTCCACATGTCACTGCACATGCATGTGGGAGGTTGCACTTCCTAGACACCATCCATGTCATGGACTAAGGAACACATACATGGAAAATTATGCACAGCATTGGCCACACACAATAGTCGCCCTCGTGACTGGATGGGGGATACAATACCTACCTGTGTAGGCAAATGCAGAAACTACAGCCCTGAGCCACAATGCAGACCATTGTCATGTGGCCTGATGCCAAGGTATACCCATCACCTAGCCTTGTATAGCTGTCTGGCACAGTCGACCACCACACACCCATGCAGATGTGCACCCATGCATGTCAGTACTAGCACCCTGTGTGTTTGTTTGTGTGTTGTATGGTGCATATGTTCACATCCACACTCACTACAATGCCCATTGGCATACTGAAGCATGCTAACTGATGTCAGGCACCTCCCAATACCCTTTGCCCATACAACCTCCGTATGACCCATGTGGTGCATGTGCTACCTGCACAGTGATGTGTTGTGGCAATCCCACTACTGATGAGTTGTAATCCTGGGCCCTGCCAAGTGTGTCAATATGTTTGCGTCCATGTGAGAGTGTGGCTGTGTTGACGCTGGCACCTGTTCATGTGGGCAGGCATGTGTACATCACCTACCATATAGCTACCGTATCCCTGTTGCAGATGTCACTCACCATCACATATATGTTCTGTGGGCTCCACAACAGGTAACCCATGTAGTGCATCCAATGACTGCATAGAGCTGTGATAGCACAACATAATCATCAGGGGTTTGATAACCTGTGCTGGTAGGTGTGTCACACAAACATGGTTAGGTTTTACTCTCTCACCCCTCCCTGACTTGTCTTTGCCTCTGTCTGCCTCTCCCACTCCCTCTCTGGTGGACGTGTACACCTACACCTGCTTTGTTTACACAGCAGCATGTGTGTTTTAAGTGATGCTCATGATCAACTGCACGATTTGCAACCCTACCCTAACTGATTGCATGTGGAACAGCTGTGGTAAAATTCCCATAGCCAATTGCATGGAAACACACTCCAATATCAAGGAACATCATGTTGGTGTTGGCCCTTTTCATTCATGTGAGCAGGAACTAGATCTGTTGTTTGGCAAACAGCATCTCAGATGGATTGGGGATTTACCTCCAACAACATACACTGTGGAAACAGGGAAACACAAAGGAGGGGGATGTGCCTGACCTGACTATAGACTGTAAGTGCTGCTATACTGCATTTGGAGTAATGTTGGTTTAACAGTGTGTGTATGGATATGGCTGTCCTACATGTCTCAATACCTGCCATGTCAATTCTATGTTTATGAGGAATCCCCATCTGCAGGGTCATCTGCAGATTGGGCAGTGTGTTGTACCTTTGTTTCATGTGTTACCCATGCAGCATCTATCTGTTGACTGCAAAAGGAAGTGTGAGGATTGCAGTCTGTAGATGGTAAAAGCCGTGACAATTACTGACTACATATCCCTCATAGGACATATGTTGCAACAAACTCTGTTACAACAGTAAATGTATAAGGTTATCACAGCAGCATGTCAATATTGGCCCTATGTATGTGCTTCCATCCACAACTCTGCCAGCCTTTGTACATATGTCGTGCATGAAGAGGTGCGTATATGTTGTACACCATAATTAGTGTCATCATATTTGATAACAAGCCAGTGAGATATCAGACTGCTACACATATTATGTAAAATAGGGGTTATATTTGATGACATAACCTGGACATACTGTGGTTATTTGTACAGTACTGAGGTCTGTGTACTTATGGTGAATGTTGGCAATGTGTGTATTGTTACTATGTACATTGGCCTGTGTACAGACTGTGGTAGTTGTCATCGTCCTATGTCCCATCCTATTTGATGTTGCATGCTGCTCCACTGTCTGTTACCATATTTTGGCTTACATGTTTGTAGGGCCATACACACACATGTCCCATACCGCAGTCAGCCATCAGACCAAACTGTGTAGTGGCCCAGTATATGTTGGGTTAGTGTGTGAGTGGCACATATGAGGACGGTGTTGAACAGATAATCCATATACTGTAATATTATGCTAGCTTGCCATATGTGGCTGTGGCTGTATTCTCATTGGTTTTGCTTATGCACTTTCACACAGGTGTATCTTACCCTGTGCTGTGACATGCCTGTACAACCTGCTATATATGCAGGTACATGTGCATTCCCCCATGGGAGAGGTAATCCAGTGTTGAGGCAGTCTGCCTGTAGTTTGCACAGTGCATTGTTACATGCCTAGCAGCTTAGTGCACTTACCCAGTGAGATGTCACCTGCAGATACTTGCCATATGTACTGCTGCTGGGCCCCCCTTAACAGTCATGTATGTCAGACAGTGCATTGAGATGCTGTATAGATGTATGTCAATATCTAGTGGGTAATATGCTGCCATAGTACCCCTGTACCAGTGGTTATTATGTGTCAGGCCATACAGGGGTATGTGAATGCAAAACCTATGGTGGCATATGTATACCAGTTGTTATGTGTTATACCCATCTACATGGCTGCTAACATCCGTATTGTCAGGCATGGTACACATGTTTTGCACTAAGGGGTTCAGTGTATACCTCGGGACTGTACAGAGCAATTCAGAATGTCCAAACATATTGGCCAATATCTCTGCTGCAGTTGACAGGGGCAGTACGTGCTAGCAGCGGTACTTTACTATGATGTCCTTAGGATGTCTGTCAGTAGCCAATGGCACACATGTGGAAAGCAGATTTGACCTCCCACACACACCATGTCTGTGAAGACAATCCCAATTACAGTAGCAATAGTATACAGAACTGTAATAGTACACAAATAAAGGTTTTACATTCCTGCAAACATGTGTGGTGTTTTTTCCTATGACCTCTTTGTGGGTATATGTTGCAGGCAACAATTGTCATTTGTATGGGTGGCCAATACAGTGTCCAGTTGTTTAGGTGTGAAATGTAGGCATAGTGGCTGTTCCATATTATGTGCACCTTCTACATATGTATCTTACCGTACATATCTCTGCATGTGTATGTGTAGTCACATGTATATATATATATATATATATATATATATATATATATATATATATATATATAGGCATATCTGTATCTGCAGATATGTGTCTGTGTATATGTATCCTGGGGATATCCACATTTTACAATTCCTGTGGGAGCCAGACTGTACTGCATGATATGTTACCAATACCAACCTGACATCATACAGGTGGGATGTAGTACTGTTAGCATCTTTTGCCCATGTCATGTCAGGTCCTGGTTATGGGATCTGCAACACTTGGTAGTGTATTGCAGGGTGGACATGTTTGGCTGGGGTGGGTATGCCTATTCATACAAGACCTATATTATTTGGGGCCTCTCAACCCCATTAACAGTGCATGTGGACATATTTGTTTTTGTTAATCTACCATTGCTATCTACAGATATATGGGCACATATACCTATCCTTCTTCTTCTTTTTTTTGGCTTTTCCCAGTTAGGGGTCACCACAGCAGACCACCTGTCCGCTCATGATTGGCAGTGGAGTTTTACAGTGTCAAGTTGCCAGCCCGGTACCCAGCCTTCCACAGAAGGCACACACATGCACACACTCACGCCTAGGGCCAATTTAGAGTGTTCAATCCATGTACAGCATGAATTTGGGATGTGGGAGGAAACCGGAGCACCCAGAGGAAACCCACGCAACCACAGGGAGGACAAGCAGACTCCACACAGAAGGCACCCCAGCCGAGGATTGAACCGGAGAACCTCTTGCTGTGAGGTGACAGTGCTAACTGCTGCACCACCGTGGCCACCCTGGATGCCTATATAGATATATATATCAGCTTACATATGTATGACTATGTCTGTATATACCTACATCACTATATATCTGCTTACATATATGCATCTTGCTATGTATATGTAGACATATAGGTGTAGACACACACATATATATATATATATATATATATATATATATATATATATATATATATATATATATATATATATTGATGTAGGCATTTGCATGTATATATGTTCATATATATTTATATATATATATATATATATATATATATATATATATATATATAGATATATATATATATATATGGATATATGTATATATTTCTAAATATATACACAGTGGTATGTCTAGGAAGATACATAGTCAGAGGCTGCACACCATACTGAACAGCCAGTATCCCTACAATTGCAACCTCATCCGATGGACAGTGTATGAGTCACCCATACCAAAGACAACTGTTGCCTGAAACATATACCCACAGAGAAGTCAAAGGATGTAACACAACATAGGTGTGTATACATAAGAAAGGTTTATTTGTGTACAATTACAGTTGTATATGCCATGTCATATAGCTGATTATGCTTTGAAATACATACAAACAGAGTAATGCAACTCTCAAACAGATAATTTATTATAATAATCCGAAAACATCACATCTGTTGTTGTCCACACAAAGGCCTTCAAGTAATACAATAGGAAAGACAGACTGGGCCACAGGATAACAAGCAATCAACAGTATATAATGCAGATGTATAGCCCAGCGGCCTCTAAATACACTCTGCACGCAATCACTAGGGGAAAAAGACCTAGGTTGACACAATGGCCGGTATTTGTTACATAACAATGCATAACTGAAATCATCACAATCCCATTGATGGCAGTAAGGAGTAGGCCAGCAATGTTCACAAGGTGAAATGTATGGCAATGTATATCCGTATACTTTAAGGCAACTTACTACTGGTATTCCTCACATGTAACATCCTAGGATACGTATGGTGCATACCTCCCCCATACACTGACTTACAGAGTCATATAACACTGTTACATACACTGACCTCTAGTTTGCAGAGATGCACACATGTGTTGTGCAGATGAAACCCACATATATATGGTGCATAAGTTCTGTACACCATTATTTATTGACATCATACCTGATAACAAGCCAGTCAGATAACAGACTACTGGACATGTTGTGTGTAGTAGGGGTTGTTTCTGAGGACATTACTTGGACATTCCATGTTTGTGTGTTCAGTACTGTGGTCTGTGTATGTAGGGCAGGGGTCTGCAACCTTCACTATCCAAAAAGCCAGTCCTGACCCATCACCCACCAAACTAAATTAATCGGGAGGCACAACAGCTATATGACTCATAAAATGGAGACAGCAGAGCATATACGGTTTCATACCAAAGACAACTGTTGCCTGATGAATTGTTATGTAACAAATACCGGCCATTGTGTCAACCTAGGTCTTTTCATATTTCATAAGTCAGACATAACTCGGGATAAAAAGAACTACTTTTGTCACCTCCAGGACAGACACCAGAATAACCCAAAGAAGTTTTGGGCAGGTTTCAATAAACTCCTTTATTCTGGGAAGTCCTCTACCCCAACCCCAGAGAAACTTATTGGTAAAGATCCTGTAGAAATAGCCAACACTTTCAACACTTTTTTCACTGAGACCGTCCAGTCACTAGCCAGTCAGCTACCTACTTCTTCCCCCTCCATTACTACTACTACTGCCAAAGACCCACCTTCCTTTAACCTCCAACCAATACCCACCTCCTATATCAGAACCCTATTGAAAAAACTCAAACCATCCACTCTATCGGCTGATCGTCTCCCAGCTGAATACCTACAAATAGCATCAGATGTTATAGCTTACCCCATTTCTATCTTAATTAACAGGACTATTACGGAAGGCATAATCCCCTCT
>NC_056731.1:237668344-237793344 GCF_019279795.1 Protopterus annectens | reverse complement strand
ACCAAATGACATCCCAGGCTGTGTACTACAACAACTAAAAAATAAACCTGCACCTCACCTAATTACCATGTTTAATCATAGCCTCACCTCAGGCTTCAATCCCACTGAGTGGTGCACAGCTACAGTTATCTCACTCCACAAGGAGCAATCCACCTTGGATCCTGGGAATCGAGCCATCTGCAAGCGCATGGAATGCATTATCATGCAACTTATAAACAAAGACATTGGTAACCAGCAAACACTGGAACCCACCCAGGTTGGGCTCATGAAGCGCCGATCATGTCTCCTGAACTTGATTGACTGCTTTGAATCAGTCTCTGGAGCTGTGGAAGAGGGTAAGGTTGTCCACACAGCCTATCTGGACTTGGGCAAGGCTTTTGACACCATTCCCCACTCTGGAGACATAGTTAAACTTACAAAGCTGGCCATAAACTCCTGAGGTCACTCGATGGGCTGCCATCTGACTTACTGGTGGAACCCAGACTGTAAAAATAGCCAACTCCATTTCCAACTCCAGACAAGTGACAAGTGGAGTACCTCAGGGTTCAGTCCTGGGGCAGCTCTTGTTTGGCATCTACTTCCCTGAAGTACAGGCCAACACTACAGAACTCTGGCTAACAAAGTTCACAGATGACTGCAAACTAGGAGCCATTATTGCATCCCCAAATGATGTGGATATTCTACAACATGGCCTTACAGAAACAGGCGCTTGGTGCCAGAGACATGGGCTCAAGCTTAATGCCAAGTAATGTATAGTTATCCCCTTTGGAAATACCACATACTCATGAATTACCACATAGGTGGCAGTGCACTAAATAGAGAAAGTGTGCTGACAGTCATAGGGACACAGGTGGACAGTGGTCTCACCTTCATTAACCACATTGCCACAACAGTAAGGAAATCTTTCTATGTGGCACACCTCTTCACTGAGGGTTTTACATCCAGAAAAAAGGAGGCAATTGTCCCACTGTACTCATCCCTCATTACACCCAGTATAGAGTACAATGCCCCATTTGGTATGTACCTCACAAGACATCTGCAACAGCTGGGATAGCCACGGAAATACCTCACTATAAGAATCACAGGCCTAAAGCAGATGGCCTATGCTGACATCTAGAAAACCTCCAGCTATACTCTGTGGCATATCGTCTATGCAGAGGCTATCTCTGCATAACATACAAGGCTATGTCAAACCCTGGGAAATGACATCTGTAATAAGTGCATGTACTGCCATGTACAGTACATGTGTCTATGTGCTGTCAATACAGCAGCAAAGTGTTTTGAGTGTCATGTCTGGAACACACAAGTATATGAGACCTGCACAGCTTTGTTATTCATGTGAATGTGTTACATACAGGGGTAGCAACCCAGGGTACATGGTGTTACACTGGCATGTAGTGTAACATGGCATTACTACTGTTGACATTGCTGTCCCAGGCAAGGGTAGAGTGCTAACATTACTGCTGACAACAAGCACACCTGTGGGTAGAGCTACACTCTGAGGCCTCACTGTTGTGTTCCTGGTGTGTGGGCTGGGTCACCATATATATTCCCTACTGGATAATAATCCATGTGGAATGTAACTGTAGAGTACCGTCTGTACAGCACATGTTAGTAAGGGCTTATAACATGTAGTAATGGCATACATATTGTTGTCAAACATCCATCTGTTGACACATTCATCCTACTGCATCGCTATTCACCAAACTGGTGTCTGTCAGTCCCTCTACAATGTGCAGATGGCAAGTATCCAGCTGGGATATGTACAGGCAAACTATGCTTGAATGACACTGACATGTCTGGCCATCTGTGTACTACCTGTCACATATAGGAGACAACATTCTGTATGGGCCACATGTTACTGGTACCTACACTACACTACCACAGTCAGTAGAACATGCTTGGGTACAGGTCTCCATCATAGACACTAACCATGTGTTGTAATACATGTTGCATACATGTCAACTGGATCACCTCAGTGGCCATGTGCAAAAGACACTTAGAGGATTGGCTGATGCATGCCACTATCACCCTGATGGTCACTAACGTGGTGTCTTTCAATAGATTGCCTGCTGGCACATGGCAGGTGGCATGATACCAGTGTACATACACCCCCTACACATTCAATCTCTCCACGGACAATAGCCAGGTACACAGCTATGACCACCTGCAGCAATGCTCCACAGTATTGACATATGTATGTGTGCATTATTGAGGATAGCAGAGTTTGTGTGCTAGTACACCTGTAGTGGGAATTCCATGATGCCTTCACAACCACCTCAACTCCCATTGCCATAGTCAGATGTGGCTGCTGCTGTATTGGACATACATGAACCCTGTTACACTCCTCTCCCTAATGGCTACATGTGCCTTGCAGTACCAGCACAACAGTGTTGTACAAATGGGTCGATAGGCATGGGAAACCCACTGAGGCCTGCCAAGTGTGTGTACGCGTGTATGTCTGCATATCTGTAGGGTACACCATTCTGAGGCCACATACTCCTATTACACTACACATTGCCACACAGTAGTACAGATACTGTTGTCACTGTCTATAGGTGAGGCATCACAATGCAACACCCTACTATGCCTGTGGCATGTGCATTAGATGCATATCCCTGTAGTACCACTGTTGTGATATACAATGGGTTGTATTGTCATCATGGGCAATGTGTGATAGTGGGTATGTCATAATGGGTTCCAGTGCATACAATATCCATTGGGGGATATGGGTGCTGTGTACAATGTCATTGCACAATGGTACACCCAGTATATGTCCCAAGTACCACTTCCTGGTGACCGCTGTCATCATCATCCATACAGGTAACTGATACCACAATACAGCCCAGCCACATATGTGCTGAGTGCAGCCTATTTGCAACACACTGGACACACAGACTAGTTAGCCCCAATAAGCCCAAGTCCCTAAGATGTGTGCCTGCCTGTTATGTGTCTGTCAATGTGTATATGATGGTATGACACACTATGTATTCTCCATATGCAACCATTAAATCTCCCATTACCATATTTTGGATGTTCTGCATGTAACATGTAACCTGGTACACACCTCACCCTAAATGTTGTGTGGTGTGTGCAATGAAAGCCACACAGTTCAGTAGCACTACATACCTAGGCAGGGGTCTAGTCAAAGTGTTGCCAAGTAAGGATGTGCATGTATGTGGATGGGTTGACATAAGGTTGTAGATTAGTAGATTATACATGTCCCAGTGGGTCACCTGTCAATGTGGCACAGGCAATAACTATTATACAAACCTGTGACATTTGTGCTACTGTACACCAGATATGTTACGGCCATTGTGTCACCACAGTCCCATAACCCTTGTGGAATATGACTGCAGACCATCCTCCTGCTGACACATGTACACCTACAACACAAATGGATAACATTATGGAGATCACAATCAATCAGTGTTACTAACAGCTGAAATGCATCATAGCTGGATGGCTACACTACCTGACATATATGCATTACACATTACCCCTGACAACATCTTACACAGCAGTACATTGCTGCACACTTCTACAGTCACCGTGTGCATCAGAACCATATTAACATGTCCCTGCATCAATGTTATGGATGACAGGGATGTGGCAGAGGCATTGTCATATGCACAGGCTGTGTTGCTGGTTTGCCAGAGGCCGAGGGTGGTCCATACATTTGACACCATGTGTGTCTGTGAGAGGTAAAATTCTTTGATCGGGGCATGGTGATGTGGTGTGGGTCGGTATGAGGTTGTCCTAGCTGTGTTTGCATAGTGTGTGGGTATGCATGCACACAGTTCTGCCATGTGGTTGCCCAATACAGGTGTTTTTGGACAGCTGCAGACCATACCTTGCAGGATGTGCAGTTCACTGCCTCTGGCAATGGACATACTGACTGTGCTTGCCAGGGGTTCCATGGGCACATGCAGGTACAGACCTTGATGTGCTACTCTCCCCTGATGACAGATGTCCACTGGAACCATGTCCCGCCAGGCACTGGACAGGGCCATATGCACAAAGCCTGCTGTGGTGTGGACAGCATCCCCAGTGATGTGCTGGGGCTGGTACTGCCACTACAGGAGTGGCTTGGCATCCTAGCACATCCAAGTCGACTGCCAGCTGCTGGTGTTTCTGGCCTATGTCCACGTGGCCATTGCACCACTCCAACCAGGTTGACTCATGGTCAAGGAGGTCAACCATCTCACCCCACTGTCTATCCATGATTTCGTTCTGTTCACGGAGGGCAGCACCAAGTTCATGAATGTTGTCACAGATGAGAAAGCAGCCCTCTTCAGCCTCAGGCCCTGTTTGGTGTGCATTTCCATACATGCCTGTGCCTCCATGACAGCCTGAAACATGCGCCTGGTGGTACCAGTTGTGGCACCTCTGCCAGAGGCATGATGACCAGCGGCCCTCAGAAGAGCACTATGATACACCTGCCTATGTGGTGCCCTGCCGAACATCCAGCTATGCTGACTGTGACCCAAGACAGTCAGCATGCAAACCATACTCTCCAGGGCACTGGCACCAACCTCCAACTGTCTCTCTGCTATGGCCACTGGTGACGAGTTGTGTATGGGCACTGTAACTGTTTGCAGGCTTGGGGTGGCTAGGAAGGTGATGACAAATGATGGCACAATGTCGGCCTCTGACAACCCCATCTGTGCCTCTACAGTACCATCATCATCATCAGCGTCTGTATTGACACAGACCTTAGATTGCATGCAGGATGGACCCTGACCCACCTCACCACATCTAGGGGAAACACACACGCACTTTAAGACCTGTAAAGCATTGCATAACAGTACACACATTTACACACACACACACACACACACACACACACACACACACACACACACACACACACACACACACACACTGACAGTCCACCTTACTACCTCCCTGTCCCTGGGTTTACAGACAGTCCCACATTTAGTTACATATGTTCCCCATCATGCATGGCACTTGCTAACATACACTCATTAATACTACCCATTAACATATCATTCCTCTCCAATGCCTACACTTGTGATCACAACACATGACCCGTTACTCCATCACCTCCCTAACCTGAGTGGAATAGTTTGTACATGGCCTCACTGCTGCCATCCAGTGTTATCCGGGTCTATATTAGAACATCGAAAGTTTAGTGGTTCGAATCACTAAAGGTCGACCTTTAATGTTCGAACCATTAAAATTTCAAATGTTCACAAAAAATAAAAAAAAAAAAAGAAAATCTAAAGGGTGTAGGCAGGGGGACAAACCCCCCTGTACCCTCACACCCCCCGCTACTTAAATATACCAACTCTGAGACTGCACTGCATTGAAGTAAATGGAAATCTCCCCTTATGGAGATTTCCATTTACCCGTTCGATGTTTTGCACTTTCGCTATTCTCGTGTCGACAATGTCAGATTCAACATTATCGGCATTCGAGAATATAATAGTTAACGTGTTAACCCTGTATATGTCCAGTCATGGTGTACATGGCCCCTATATGGTTGGGGATAACTACATTCACTACATATTTCACACACCGGAGTCTCATACTACAGTCTTGCTCAGTCCATGCCACATCTGCTGCACAATCAACCTATCATGTGGACAACAGTAATATCTGGATACACTCACTGGTGTGCTCTGGTAATTCCCCATTGCATTAGTAGTGCTGCATACATGGGTAGCCAGTTATCTATCTGCTGATGGCAATATGATATGCATATCTGGTGTGTACTTTCTCTTCCAATGCATGTTCCATGCTACAGACCTTGTTATGCTATCAGCTGGCCTGTGTTCACATAGACAAGTTGTCCTGGTGTCTCATGTGTCACTCCATGTCCACGTATGGCATGATCCCAAGGAGAAGTACTTCCATGTGATCAGCCCCACAATCACCTGTGCATACATGGACACACACACACACAGGCACACATGTACACACACATCTGAAATGCATCAACCACACTCCACTCCACCAGATTGCACTTACAGACACAATCAACACCCCCCACCCCCCACCACACACACACACACACACACACACACACACACACACACACACACATACACACACACACCTATATGTGAGGTTGCACTACTTTTGTACGCACAGTCCTCCCATTACCCTTCTGTCAGCGTGCATTACATATGGTACTCAACAGCATGCAGTGCAACTATAGTGACTTCATGCTAGTTCCAGTATACATGTGTGTGATGCATGGGCTGTGTTGGTAGGTGATGGTCCTTTCCCTTGATAACACTGCACCCATGTACACAGTGTTACTGTAGACCTGTTCTGCACCCTGCCTTGTACTGTGCACCATACCTCACAGGTGCACAAACCACTGCTGCATGTTTAGTACTGTGTAAGTTATGTCAGCTCCAATGCTCACAGCCCCTATGTGTTTAAACAACTCATACCTGGGATGATATGTGAACAGATGTCATTTGTGAATGCCTAATGTCTAGTTTACAGATCATAACATCAGTGGTGCATGTATGACCAATACAAGACTATTACACTAACAACCACCAGACCTTACCATGGCTATGGGGGATACCCTACACATGTCTCACAACT
Organism: Protopterus annectens; assembly: GCF_019279795.1. Classification (NCBI taxonomy): domain Eukaryota; kingdom Metazoa; phylum Chordata; order Ceratodontiformes; family Protopteridae; genus Protopterus; species Protopterus annectens. The sequence goes on along the minus strand of NC_056731.1, from coordinate 237,786,759 downwards.
CTGCATGGTTGCAAGGTCTACTCATGTGTACATCCCTTGGAGTTTACACACTGCCATCACTATTGCTGTGGAGTCAGTGTTACATCTGCCACAGTTACTGAACCTGACTGTGTGCAGATACAGCCATTCTTAGCATATGTAGGATCCCTGCTGCAGTGCACTGCAATGTCATGTTGACACACCCTCCCCACCTCCAGTCTTTTTGCAGATGCTAGACAACTATGGCCTACACATGTGTCAGTTTGCAGTGTCCCAAGAATGGGACACTAAGTGCAACAGCCTACTACTAGCTAATTATGTGGACCACAGTACTATGTTATGACATAGTTTTGATCTGTAATGGCTGCTATTGTAATACAGGTATATTTACTCATGTAGCACCATATGAGTGTGTTTCACACATGTCCCTACTGCAGGCCATGTATCCCACCATTCTTCTCATCCCTGTGGACACACTTCACAATGACAGGATGTTAGCTATCTTGCATGTGTCTGATGTACCCTTCTGATACCCCATCATGGTCTCCACTGTGATGCAGTGCATTTCACAGCCATGAAGCGTGAACATGTACAGCATGCAGTATGAGTAGGTGTTTTAGATGTGTGCATGGAATATACCATAGCTATTACATGCCCGGTGTATTGGCAAGCATGAACATGAACCATACTCACTGACTACAGGCTGCTGCCTTGGATGTATCCTGGAGGGACCTACATAAGAGTGTGAGAGTGTTGATGTCAGTGACCACAGCTGTGGCATTCAAAAAGGGTGAGTGCAGCATTATGGTACATCAACAGTAGAAGTCCACAATACTACAGCTTATGCACAACTGTTTATTAGTACTACACAGCAATAGACTATGTATATGACATCTCAGATATGTGTGATCTACCTGTACAGATGTGGATACATACACAAGAGTTGTCTAAAGATGTGCCTTGGGGGCCTTACCTGCACACTCCTCAGCTGGTGTGTTGGTTGCACCCACCTCCACAATGCTCCCTGCCAGTTGTTGGTTCTGCGGGCAGGCAGGTGACACAAGACTAGTGAAAAGCTTCTCCACACGAGTCAGAGGTGGATGGATGGCACACCCCCTCCCATTGTGAGGTGGTCCCCCCCGTATGGCTGCTGCACGCCAATGTACATGGCAAAGCAGGTCAGTACAATGATGCCGGACCTGCTCATATCTGCAGTTCTGCAGGCCATCATTGACCCTGTGGACTAGATCATTCCACAGGGTGGTCCTCTCCTGCTGATCATGAGCTGTCCTGCTGATAAGTAGTGGGTAGTGCTCCATCAGGTGTGTTACAATTACCTCAGTTTCTGCAGCACTGTATGCTGGTAATCTTGCATGAGCCATCTTTCCTGGAAGACATAAAGATGGAAACAGATCTGAGCAACTCATACAACAGAGATACCATAGTTCTTAATACACATCTCTGTCTCCACCCACCATATCAGCTACAACAAACTATTCACACAATGCAATTGGTATGTCGACAGCTTACCTACCAATGGGACATATGTTGTATTGTACCACGCTTTGTGCAATGTGTTTGTACCATGCTTTGTGCTATGTGTTTGCAGCCATGTTCCCTGTGGGGACACTATCTTTGCTGGCCTATTACAGACTATTTCACCTGCATGCCATTGTCAGTGCCACTATGGTTCCACATGTGCATGTGTTATGCATGCTATGTGATTGCTGCACATCTGCCATTCTGTGTTATTGGGGATAGCTATGCTTGCTGTTGGACATGTTCCAGGATTGAATGGACTATTACAGCCCACATATGTTCCATAACAGTGACACTGTAGCATGTGTAGAACAACCTCTCCCACCTCATCTAGCCATGTTAAAAAGCCACATCACATCTGGGATGCACCATGGCACCTTATCATCTACTGGTCCTGCACTACCTTCAGGTGGAACCACCTCAGGAGATGGTGTCTCCCCCACAAGCACACATAGACACAACCCTGTCACCTAAAGTCAGGTCCAGAGTCTGGTGCATAGGGAGCTCCACAGAGAAATGGGGGACTTGCTACATCAATTGGAGCCCTGCAGTACACATACACAGGGTGGACATGTTTGCTCCTTCTGCACAGCTCACAGCCCAAGCACCTTTAAGATGATGTAGATGCTGTTGCGACTGTCCATGGGTGTAGACCTTGGTCCCGTTTCTTCCATATGGAGGCTCAATGGCATACACATTCCAAACAACACTCCCGATCCACGGTGTTTACACACCACATGCGTCATATACCAGCCCTGTATGCTGTGTTTGTGTCTGCAAACCCAACCTACATACCACAATTTGCCTACTAGCCTTCACCAACATACTAATCCCACCTTCACAAACAAATGCAATGTGTTCCAACATGGGTTACACGCCACACATTAGTCTATTTTGCACCCATGTACTGCTGTATATATATATATATATATATATATATATATATATATACATATATATGTATATATATATATATATATATATATATATATATATGATGTGTATTGATATGTGTGATGTTCTCTCACATATATCATGGAAGGGAACATGTATTTATATCTATATATCTATATCTATATATATATAAATATATATATATATATATATATATATATATATATATATATATATGTAGAAGAATTTTTATGTGTGTGTGTATGTGTGTGTGTGTGTGTGTGTGTGTATACATATATATATATACATATATATATATATATATATATATATATATATATATATATATATATATATATATAGACATACACGTATATATACTAACCTCAAAATAAACCTAAATAAAACCATCAACATAATTGGATGCTACTTTCCACCTGGCCAAAACATCCCTCCACTAGAAAACCTCCTCAGCTGGTCTACCCACCATCTCGCCCAAGAAACTATCATTTTAGGTGATTTCAATATTGACTGGCAATCCTGTTCTGGCAACCATTCAACCCATCATGTAAACCTTCATGGCTTCACCCAACTAGTCCATTCGCCAACCAGGATAAATAAAAACTCCAGCAAGCCCACTACCCTGGATTGGATACTAGTCAGTAAGAGCCCCCAGTCATATATAACAGGCTGCTTATCAGATAGCCTCAGTGATCACTCCCCAACATTCCTACTGAAAAAACCTATACCAAGCTAAACCTGTCATCTACCGTCAGATACGTAAAAAAATAAACTTTAACCCACTCATATTCATCTCATCCCTCAAAGAATGTAACTGGCATCCTCTAAAGTACCTCAGTCTTGATGACACAGTTACATTTTTTAATACTACCTTCCTGAGCATCCTTAATTACCATGCCCCCATAAGACTTTCCAGAATCAAAGCACAACCTTCCCCATGGCTACAGAAAACCACTAAGTCAGAAATGAAAAACAGGGCTAAAGCCTGGGAGCACTGGCACAAAACTAAGATCCCCTCAGCTAGACAGAAATTCCTAGAACTATGCAATAGTGTCAAAAAGCTAATAAAACAGGACAAATTCCAATACTACCAGTCTTCCCTAGACTCCTCCGAACACAGCCACAAACAATTCTGGTCCACCATAAACTCCATTCTCCACCCAGGTAAAGTCAGTACCCCTCCTCCTAACATCCCTCACTCCTCAGAAAATATTGTTACCTCATTCAACACACACTTCACACAAACTATAGTATCACTAGCTAAACAACACAACCCCCTTCCCCTCCAACCCACACCTTCAACTACAAATCTCCCCACTGCCTTCTCTTTTTCTCCTGTACCTACCTCCAACATAAAAAAACACTAAACTAAACTTAAACCCACCAAATTAGCAGCAGACAACCTCTCAAGTGAATACATACAAATCGCAGCTGATGCTCTGGCCTACCCAGTATTCATCTTGATTAACCAATCTCTGTCAGAAAGTTATGTTCCCACACTGTGGAAAGTATCACATATAATTCCCCTCCACAAAGGCGGACCCTCCACAGAACTAACCAATTACCGGCCCATAGCTATTCTCTCTCCACTCTCCAAAATACTAGAGAAATGCATACACTCTCAGGTCTCAGACTACCTCCTTACTAACAACCTCCTTTCCAATACTCAGCATGGTTTCCGACCAAACCATAGCACCACCACTGCCTTACTTTCCTTTACTAACACTATCCTTCAGCATAAAAACAATGGCTATCTCTCCTCTGCTACTTTCCTAGACCTATCTAAAGCATTTGACATGGTCCCACACAAACAACTTATCTCTGTCCTCAGTAACCCATCCTTCTCACAATCAGTCAGCAACTGGTTTCAGATTTACCTGTGTAACCACCAACAATCCGTTGTATGGCAGAATGACATATCTTCCCAACTACCTGTCTCCATAGGGGTTCCCCAAGGATCCATCACTGGACCCCTATTCTTCTCTGTTTTCAAAAATAATCTAGCCTCTGCCACCACACATGGCACACTCATACAGTACACAGATGACTCGACCATCATCTGCTCAGCCCAGTCCCTACCCAAACTGCAAAAAGTCACACAGGAAGCCTTTTCCTCTGTTGAAACTTGGTTATCCTATGCCCAATTAATACTCAACCCAAACAAAACTAAACTACTCATCTTCCAACCCACTAAACATACTCAAAACAACTCTCACTTTAACATCACAGCAAAAGACAACACCACCATATACCCAACTGAACACACCAAATTGCTAGGAGTGGAAATAGACAATAAATTAAATTTGGCATTCACATATCCATGACCATAAAAAAAGTCCACAAAAAAAATAGGAGCATTATACAGAAATAAGCATCTTCTCACCAAAGCAGCAAATATTTCAAATTCCCACCTTATCTCCACCCTACTTTATGCCTCTCCAATATATACCAACCAAAGGCAATGCGATCTAAACAGGCTAGAGACCTGCTACAACAAAATTGCCAAATTCGCCACAGGGGCATCCTACCGTAGTCACCACTGTCTCTCACTTGCTGAACTGGCTGGCTTGAACTCCCTCAACTCCTTCAATGGTATCAACTCTCACTCGCCCACAAACTAGTAAACCATCCACTAAATGTCCCATCCCTCCAGAATCTACTCCAAGCCTATCGCACCACCAGACCACTAAGATCCAGCAACAAAAATCACTTGCAGATCACTAAGGCCAATAACTCTGCTGGTGAAGTACTATTCTCTTGCACCATAGCCAAATTATGGAACTCCCTCCCACCAACAATTACCTCCATACCATCATGCACCCACTTCAAAACTTTACTAAAAGCGCACCTAAAAACATGCTGGCTATGCCCTTACAACTCCCACTCTAAAATCACCCACCCCATCCAACCACTACCTTTTTTTCCACTCCACTAACTACCTTGATTATAGCAAGCTCAGATGCTCATAAGCCTAGTACTTATACAGCAGAAACTTCTTATTTTAACATTTGTTAATGTCTGTTATGTACTTCACAGATAAAGATTCTAGTTGTCTACTGATGTACTATGTTCTTCATCTGTAAATATGTTGTAAGTAATTGCTATGTAAATTGTTAATCGCTATGTAATGCAATGTAACTGCTGTCTGTTTATTTTAATTGTGGAGCTTTTCTCCCAGGGCCTCCGCTGAAAATGGTCCTACGTCCAGTCGAACACTCCCAGTCAACAAATATAAATAAATAAATAAATTATATATATATATATATATATATATATATATATATATATATATATATATATGTATGTGTGTGTGTGTGTGTGTGTGTGTATATATATATATATATATATATATATATATATATATATATATACATTTATGTGTGTGTGTGTACATATATGTGTAGATATATATTGTGGTTTGTTTATATACCTATATCTATATGAGTGTCTGTATATCTGTAGACATACACATCTAATTATATATCACACATATATTTATCTATATGTGGGGTGCATATAGACATCTGGTCCACACTTTGTAACTCTCTTTCCTTCACAGCTGCACTTTTCTGCTACATTACACATTAACATGGCTGTCCTGCAAGTGGTATGCTCTGACACCCATGTGTCTATCATGATGGCAGTACTTCCACTACCAGCTTTTGCCCACACTAACATACCAAATACAGATATTATGGCTTACATCTTTGTCATTCATTTCTGATCTGCACAGTTGACAGGTTCGTCCCACAGCCTACAGGCACAGACAGTATTGTCCAGAGCAGTTGTTCAGCAGAACATCTTTACAGGAACAACTACAGATGGCACATATAAATCATTCCACATCATATATCCTATTATTCTATACCACATACTACATTCAGTTAAATACAAATATGTTTTACATACTTGTTAATGTTTTTTTGACAGCTGTAACAGCTTTCTGTTGTCAATGTTTTCTCTCTCTCTCTCTCTCTGTCTTTCTCTCTCTCTCCACTAGAGGGATTGAGCTGTTTTGAATAGATTGCGGCATGGCTTTTGTAGGTGATGCACATGATCAGGTGGTGGGCTCTGCACCAATCAGTGTGCACCAGTTTCTAACTGCATGCAGCCTGCTGTGTAGTACTTCGGTTTTGCATGTGCACCATGCAGGTCTTTTCCTAGATATATCACTGGCAGTCTGTCTGTTGTGTGCTATCAGTACATGGCTACATCCATTTGAGTTTCTGATGTCTTATTCCTGCATAAGGGTATGTTGCAACAAATCGTGTAACACCAGCAATTTCCAGGGTGTGTAACAGCAATATTGCAAATATGGCCCTGTGTTCCTGCCTCTGTCATTCACATATATGGCAGGCTTTGTCCTTCTGTGATACAGTTAGGGGTTGTTAGGTAATGGCCTATCATTATTTACTGCTAGCATTCCTCCTATCAACCCAGTCATATTGTGGACTCCCACAAAATATGTTAGTCAGGGTCCATAGATATGAGGGCAACAGTTGAACAACATATGTGTGCCCTTGTACATTCCAGAGGTCAGTGTGTGGTACACAGTGTTCTTTTCCCTTGTACAATCTTTTATGGGGGAGGGGTGTTCAATGCTATCAACCTAGGTTGTGAGAACATTGATGTATGTGACTGTACACTTTCATACGTTCCTCCGTGAGAGCAGTGGTGGGCTACAGCTTACAGTGTTACACACAGTTCAGTTAGTCAGTGTGACTGTGAGATGTTAATTTGAGCAATATTATGTGACAGATACATTGACATTACCACAACTAATACATTTCCCCCTAGGGCTTAACTGCAGGGTGTAATTGGAGGCTACTGAACTACATATGTAATTGTTGAGTGTTACTTATCTTGAAGGCAAATGCTTTGTCTACTGTTGTACTAATTGAAGGCTTTGGCCTGGACAGCATAGTTATATATCCACATTGCTTGCATCTACTATTTTGTGTGGGCCTTGCATTCATCACTGATTATATATTTCAAAATCTATGTGCTGTAAGTAATGGCATACATTACTGTACAGTACACAAATTAAATGTTTTCTGTGTATGCATACCTGTATGTGGTGTCATGTCCTTTGTATTGTGGGTGGGTATATGTTTAATGTAAGTATTCTCATTTGTGGGAATCATTGCCACACTACACATTTCACAGGTGCCAGTTACAGGGCTTGTGGATGAGGGATATACTTTGCACCCAGTACTTCCACACTACTTCGACATATGTATGGCTACTAATACCTTTTGTCTGTGTATATGTGTATGTACCTATATATATCTCATATATATATATATATATATATATATATATATATATATGTATATATATATATATATATATATATATATATATATATATACATACCTGAATATATTTGTCGGTGTATAGATGTGTGTGCATATCTGCACCATTGCAATGTGTACTCCTTCCACATTGTACATTTCCTAAGGTAGAATGACTTTTCTACATGATATGTTACAGATACTGCCCTGATATTTTTCAGGTGAATTGGCTTACTGTAAATCATTGTAACTGTGTTGTGGAGGGTCCTGAAGTCAAGAACTGTGTGTGCTGGATACTGGATTGCACAGCATATCTGTTAGGGCTGTGGAGGGGGGGTAACATAGCACTAATTACCAGGTATCCCTCATTTGAGCTGCCACCCCCATTAACAGCGCATATGGTCTGTTATGTTGTAGTGAGTGGTTCAGGATTTTGTTCACATGTGGAAATGCTATACACATTTCTATTTGTGTATATATATATATATATATATATATATATATATATACATATATACAATTGATGTTATATGATTATTTGTGAGTCATACATATGTGTACATATAGCTGTCTATCTGTCTACATTAACAGATATATATTTGTCCATATGTGCATGCATGTTTGGCTCATAATTTTGGCCTGTACCTCCTTCTCTTGGCAATTGACATGGATGATCTCAGGACTGAAGTCAGTAACTAATGACAGCACCTTTGTGTTTCAGACTTTAACTCCTTCAAAATATGTGTTTTAATACATATAACTGTTTAACTAGCAATATTTAAGTGTATAAGAGCAATATTTGACATATATCCCTATTTGTACCCACATTTTGGCAAACTTTGTCCAGAATTCTTGCATTAAGAGATTGTGTGGTACGATATTACTACATTTCCTGTACTGTTGAATTATTGTGCTGGGTGATATGTTTGTGAAAGCATCAGGGTTATGTATATCTGCCATTGCTTAATAATAAATCACTTTGTGTGTGGTGTGCAGGGTCTTGGGTTTGAGCCTTGCAGAGGCTGTTTATTTTGTTGCTGGGCAGAACACAGGCCATTGGATAAAGAGTGATTAAGGCGCTTTAAAGCAGTGTTTATGGGTTTGCGCTGGTTTGCGCGACAGTAAGCAGTGCTAACTTCCGGTCACAGTTCCTTATACTCAGTCAGCTTCTAAATTGCTTAACCAGTGTAGGCATTGCTTACCCCCATGCAAACAGGCTTAAACCCACTCACTGCTGCTTAAAAGTGCTTACTCCCACTGACCCCCACGCCAATTTCTTTAAAAGAAAAGAAAAAGGGGTTGATAGGAAAGTGGTGAAAAAAGGGCACAAAGAAGGACAGACAGTAGAGAAAATAGCCAGGGATGTGCAGGAAGGGTGTAGGGAAGGTCCATAGCTGCCCATTTCTTCTACAGCAACAGCTGTGCATATACACTGAATTTGGAGGTAGATTTGGACACTTACATCCCTGGGAGGGGGTGAGGACAATGATAATTCGTTGTGATGCAAATTAGTCTGGAGTACATGTGTCCAGTGGACATGTGTGCAAAATGGACAGCTATGTATGGGGCAAAATTTTTTTGTGGGTACAGATTGCCCTTTTTTATTTCAGGTGAGAGTGGTATGTTGGGGAAGTGTAGTAGGTATGTTTGGGGAGGTAGGTTGGGTAAGTTAACAGACAAGACAAACAAGACACATACAGGGGCAGTATATGACACATATGGGGGTAAACACCTTGGATGGGGAGGGGTGTTTGGAAGTTGCAAGCCCATGAGCCCCCAAATGGAAACAGTGAGACTGAGGTCCCCACTCATGGGAAGTCACCACTGCACCTTCACGGCCCCAAGGGTGGCTGTGCTGGGGGCTGGGTAGGAGGGGCAGGCTCACCTTCTAATTGTGCCACACAGTCCTTAAGCTGGCATAGCCGGTCTTGAAACTCCCTGTCAAGCTCCCTACACACCACAGCCAGGACCTGATGGCAGGTGACAGGAACCTCTCCGCCCCCAGTCCCAGGGGGGGCTGAGGCCCATCCCCTGCGCCGGTTCTACCTGAAGGTGGTGCAGGGCCAACAGAGGACAAGGTCCCAGGCTGGGCCCCAGATGTGCTGGTGCCCGGTTCCATGGCCAGCTGAGGTGGGACAGGTGGGTCCGCTGGGACCGGCCTTCCCATACGAGCTATGGTGTTGCAGTTTTAAGAATGATATGGGTTAGTAATAGTCAACAACATTCAGGTTTAGTTATAGCAGTATGCATAGGTATTCCCATTAACCCAAGACACCAGATTTACAACAGCTGCAGAGCAAGCAGAACACATGCATATGTGAGACAACAGTGTCCATTACAACAGTATGTAGGTTTCATTGATGGCAACAGGCCACCAGTATGGGGGTATTTTAACATGGCACATGCATAAAACCAAATGTGAATATTTGTAAACCAATAGGATATATGTTCCAACAAATGTATGGAGTGTACACATACCCATTGAGGTGTGTAATTGGGTTATTGTTGCATATATGGTGAGGGTGAGAGAGAGAAGTCAATTAACAAATAATATATCCCTGTAGTTTTCACAACTTTCTTAGTCACTGCAGTGATCTGTCCCTTACATGTATTATTACACTACCCAATGACCTTACTTTGTACAATGGTATGTTTGTAGATTAGTATATATGTAGACTGTGTCCTAAGTGCAGTCTATAACTCTTACCTGTTATAGCTGTGGGGTAAATCTTTGTTAACACTACCTGACATATTCTACACATCCTTCCAGATGCCATGCTTGTAGACAAATATATGAGTGAACTGTGTTGTAACTACAGTCTACACCTCTTACCTGTTATAGCTGTGGGGTAAATCTTTGTTAACACTACCTGACAAATTCTACACATACTCCCAGATGCCATGCTTGTAGACAAGTATATGAGTGAATTATGTTGTACCTACAGTCTACACCCCTTACCTGTTATAGCTGTGGAGAAATCTTTGTTAACACTACCTGGCAAATACCATACATACTCCCAGATTCCATGTTGATGTTATACACATACCTAACAGTTCATTATTGCACACACTCTGGTCAAGGCTTGACAGGATGCAGGTGTTAATGTGACATATTTTGGAATAGCTGTCATACACTTTGGGTGAGATGCTACAATGACAAATTTGTTTCCATACACATTCTCTTTTTATGTTCAGGTCTGAACATCCATTATATGTCAGTATAAGCTGCCTACTTAGATAATCACACTTATTTGTCAGGGGAACAGGTTACTGAGCAGCAGATTTGGGCCTGTTTTCTGGACATGCTGAACAGATCAGACCAGTTGAGGGTTATGACTATGCATACGGCTTACTACCTGAACATTCTGCCAGAGTCTGCGGAGTTGACGGTTATGATTATGCTTACAGCGTACTATCTGAACATTCTGGCAAAGTCTGTACAGTTGTTGGGTCTAATTATGCATACATCTTTCTATGTGAACATTCTCGCAAACTCTGTACAGTTGTGGGGTGTGATTATGTATGCAATTTACTACCACTCCTGGGATTCAAACCCCTTCTGTGTGTGGTAAAAATATTACAGTTGACATCACAGAAATTGGTTTAAAACATTCCGATGGTTTCTGTCTAAGTGTCTCAGTTGTTCTATATGACTGACCTCTTGGGACTTCCATCATTGTTATACTGGATTTCCTACACATTTTAACTGCATTCAGCAGTGTGGCTAAGACTGCTTAATACAACAGTACTATTTATAGAATGCAGCACTACAACAACATATGAAAGCAGAATGTACACAAGCACTCCTGGGGTTATAGTTTTATTCACTAGATATTACACCTTTATTCCACGCAACCTATATGACAGTCTTCCTGACATATTGTCTGGTTTATTCAGTATATCCCATACACAATGCATTTTTATACTGGTACAACACTTTCCAGAGCTGTTATATTTATTTGTTATGACAGTACCTGCAGGAATATTACTAACCTGCCTCACAACACAGCCTTTGCAGCCTAGCAGCATAGGCTTGCAGGTTTGCAGCCCGCTAATCTGCAGCTGTCAGAGAAATACAGTGATATTTAGCCATTACCTATACATAGTATACATAAGCTAGTTAATCATTATCTTTGTAGTAGAATGGGTACTTACTCAGTGCTGGGGCATTGGCCATCTGCCTTGCTTCTTGGATCCACTGGTCCAAGAGATCACCCCTCCGTCGCTTAAGGTCAGCATGGTAATGCCTGACCTGCTCATCAGTCCAGGGGATAAAAGTGGCACTGGTGATGTCACGACTGAGACTGTCCCAGGCCTCCACTTTATACTGTGAACCCTGGTACTGGCCCTGCAGTAGCCTCTCCTCGTGGTGTTTTACCAGAAGCCATACCATGAATCTGGACTCCTGGGTGCCCCAACGCTGCACTCTAAATAGAGTGACTTCCCCAACTCCAGCCATTCTGCCTACAGTAGGGAGCGGCAACCAGGTATGGGAATTATTGGCACCTGTGGGGTGTAAATTCACCTGATTTCCCACACTTTCCTGTGATTGGACAGTTTTGAAAAGGCTATGCTATGGGCACACCTGCTTATCTAATGTTGGCATTGCTTAAAGGGGCATACCACTGGGCAGATTGAGTTAGCTGGCCTACACATTGCTTACACCACGTAGGCTGACCTGTGCAATGCTTAGCATTGCTTAATATCTATTTATCATTATATTTTCCTTTTGACATTGATTTATTATTTGTTACATGTCATATCTGTGTCTGGTATCTGTGATTCCTGTGTATGTACACTGTATGGGGTCCTGGGGACTTCGGCACTTTATTACAATAATGCCACACATCTGGCCTTACTGCAGTACTCCACTTCACTTATTTATGTTATGTAGCAGGTTATACAACATCAAACTGTACATTGATTCATTTCACGTGTTCAGTTTGATTTTCCTATGGTGTGGATTTGTTTGTTGACACCTCAGTCTTATGCACTGCTATGATGGCTTAGTGGTTTACAACTGTGACTGTAGTGTACAGAGTCCTGAGTTCAAGCTTTGCAGTGACTGTTTATTTTGTTGCTGGGCAGAACACAGGCTGTTGGATATGGAGTGATTAAGGCACTTTAAAGCAGTTGTAAGCAGGTGTGTGCATGTTTGCATGGAGCTAAGCACTGCTAACTTCCATTTACAGTTTCTTATACTCAGTTAGTTTCCACATTGCTTCATCTGTGTAGGCAGTGCTTACCCCTGTGCAAACACACATAAACACGCTTACTAGTGCTTACATATGCTTACTACTGCTTAGTTGTGCTTAGACCTGATTACTAGTGCCTTATTCATTATGACACTGATACTTCACGTGTGCATTTCCTGTGGTACTCTAGTTCATAAATATGTGTTATTTAGTGGGTTTTGCAACAAAAAAACTGGTTATAATATGCTTTGCCATGTAAAACAGACTGTGCTGCAGTGGGACTCAAACCAGGAATGCCTGCTCATCAGACAGATGCTCTGCCTACTACACTATTGCTGTGCTGTTTCAGTTGCATATATCTTCCTTGTTATCCTCTTCAGCCTTTTAGGCTGCTTTAACCATAGCTAAGCAATGCACACACCCACACACTACAGTTAGCTGTACTCGGATTTTTAAAAATAAATAAAAGGGTTTCTTCATTTCATTTTTCTGTACTGTTGCTTTTGTACACATGGAGAGCTGGATCTGCGAACACCTATGAGTGATCTCACTCCTTTCTTCCCACTTTATGCTGTTCTACATTGCAAGGGCATGTTTATTCTGAAAGCTCTGCTCTCAGACACGCCCCCTGCACTCATACACACTCTGTGTAAGCCTGGGAGCTCTGGCGTCGCATCTTCATTGATATGCATGGCGCACTGCCATCCTGCTCCTAAATGGGAGATTCCGTGCAGGATTAGCTTAGTCATGCACGGATGACTGGTGAATCCAGGGCACTATGTTTCACTCACAAAACACAAACATCACACAGTGCAGTTATAATATCAATATGATGCAAATGATTTAACCCTTCATGTAAAGCCTATTATTTTCAAGCTGTAATATATTAAAACCCCACAAAAACTTTTTTAAACTTAGAATAAGTCATTTCTTAAATTGTGATCTGTGGCATGAAAAATATGCATATAATCTGAATCAATTAAGAATTTGATGTCAAACTAATGATAAACAGTCAATATAAATAACTTGCCTCAGATTAACAGGAAATTAAACAAGGTTTGAGTTCTGCATGTTTAAATTGGTCATATTTTAATTAGCACGGTTATATAGCATACTGAAACAGTTAGATCATATGCTCAAGACCATCGCAATGTATTTCAGACATTATATTGTACTGCAAAAGGAAAGCATTTTTACCTGTTTAGTTTTATAGTATGCTGAACCAGTTAGATCATATGCTCAGGATGATTACAATGTATTTCAGACATTATACTACCCATCTACAAGTAATCAATATTCTTATTTAATTTTATAGTATATTGAAACAGTTAGATCATATACCAAGACCGATGCAATGTATTTCAGACATTATACCGAACTGTTAAAGTTAAAGATGTTTATAAAAGCAGTACTGTATCCCTCATCTGAAAGTCCTTTTCTGACTGATGATTCAGACAATTTAGCACTGCAGCAGTGCACAGGGGCATGCTAACTGGTAATCATTATCTACATACTGTACAAAATAACAGAACTGTCCCTACTCTACTATATAACTGACTTAAATATCACCTTGCAAACTAGAACAATTTTGAATTCTTTCCGTTGTACAACTTGTTGCTTTTTCATCTTCCAACAAATTATTACTCTATCAGCTTTCAAGTTTCAAAATTGTGACCCAGAAAAGACCACTCATCACCATGAAAGGAATCAAAAAGGCTTTACCATCCTAAGATAAATAAAGTTCTTCTTTAAGCACCTCGGCATATAAAAGTTTCAATGAATGTGTAAGCTGCATGTTATTTATGAAGTTTTCTAGCAGTTAATTAAAATAAATATTTTCACTTTTGCTCATTCTGCTTTTTTCCAATTCTCTATTTAGATCGAATAACTTACATTTAATTTACTTGAAAAACATGATATGAATGATAGAATACAAAAATAGTTATTTCAGTGAAGTGTTACTTGGCAACCATTATAACCCCCAAATCACAATCATAGTAGTTAATAACAAGCACATTTGAGAATGCATTCTGTTTCTGACTCCAGTGCACTGGCCCAGTAATCAAGGATCCTCAATCCTCACCACTAACACCAGTGAGAGGAGTCCACATTGGGAAGGATAACAAATACACACACAGCAAAGTACAATTTCCCTTAAGAGCACACAGAGATCACAGTCAGTCTGGGGCTGGTTTATCCCCTTCTCTCCAGATCCCTAATAAGACTTCCCACTAGCACAGCTATAGAGTGGGGTCCTTAGCCAGGGTCCAAAGCCAAGTCCTCCTAGCACTCTCTCTCTGTCCAACTAGTGCTCCTTGTCCCTGCCCAAGTAGCCAAGTAGCTGACCCCCCCCCCCACACACACACACACACACTTTGAGATATGATTTATATACAACCACACAGAGACTGCTCGGGAAGGCTGGCACAGGTTCACTAGCTGTGCCCCTTCTGTCCAGGCTATAAGGTAGTAATCACTGCCACCAGGACCCTTAGTTATCAGCTACTAAAAAGGTCCTTACCAAAGGGTGTCCAATTATTACTGTGCAATATTATATTATCCAAATGGCAAGTGCGACTGAGCAGCAAGGCTTATTTGGAGTAGCATGTTACACATTTTAGGATATGTTTTGAAACTTCCATTTTATATATTGACATAATCTGAAGTGTTTCAGAGAGCTCTTCTCAAATAATTGAGGAGCTTGATTTTTTATTTGTAAAGCAAGTTGTGAGACTGTCTGAGTTGCAGAAGAGAGTGAAACAGGATGGCCTCAAGATGAATATGAGTAAATTTAATGTCTGAGTTATAAAGCTGTGCTACATGGTCCAGGATGATGAAAAAAATAATGAGGAAAACAAGCATAGTACTGCAAATGCCTCCTCTTGAGAAATAACATGCTATGACAAGGTTCCTTGTAATTATGCTATATCTTTTATACGTTATTCTAAATATGTATGGTATAAATTTGACACTAGGAAATTACTGCAGCACATTGAGGAATGCTACTGTATTACAAATTAAGGAAAGCGTTAAGGAAGTTTAGATCTGTAAACATTAGTAATTGAACTGCTAATATTTGAGTATTTTGAATGGAAGTGAATCAAGTTATATTAATGGTAATTGCCACCGAAGTGGAACTAGATTTTGCAGAATGATAAACCATATGTATACCAGTCTAGAGCTTTTATGCAATGGAAGACAATATTTGCTTAGACAAAGAAATGCATACTTATAGTTTGTGGCTATTATGATAGTATATGACTATTTAAAATTTCAGAAATACTTTTTTGGAAAATAATGGCTGAAACAGACTATAATCAATTACAGAATATATTAAGGCAGTCTTTCTACAAAGTACAGTGATTTTTTTTTGAGTTTAGAGGAGTATGACTTATTTATAGCTTCACATGTTTATAGGTAAGTACTAGACTAACTACCCTTGTGGGCCATTTTAAGCCTAGACAATTTCCCTTTTGTGTTCAAAATAACCTACCCCATTTGATTATAATTGGCCTTACTCATCCCATAGTCAATAATTATATATTACCCCTAATGAGAAAAACTGGGATCATACCAAAGATAATATCAGGGAACCCATGCATGGGATAAAGCATTTAGGAATTTTATGAAGTTTAAATGAGGAAAACAAAGGCATATACCCTATATGTTGTGCCATTGTATTAGTAATAACAGCAAAAAGGTTTCCCTGGTATCAAATGTGGAGGGGAAATTGATAATTCTATAACTACATATATCTGAAAAAGAACTTAAAAGAGTTCAAGCAATGTACTAAGATTATGAGATGTAGGTGTTTCAAAGTCTGCCTATTATTTGATGGTAAGAAGTACAGCCATACTTTTAATTTATGGAAGAGCCTAGCGACAAGCAATATTTGATGTTTTAGGCTGAACAATTATTAGTGCTTAATCAGTTAAGGAAAAAATGTTGCCAAAATAAATGAGTCATATTTAGGTATTGTGAAGTATGAAGAAAAGTGTACTGTGTTATAGTTGTCAGAAATGTCAGTACAAATAAAGCAAGAGGTTTATTGCAGTGTGCTAGGCAATATCTTAATGATAACCCAAGTCAAACTATATCCTAAGGAAAAAATTGGGTAAAGTAGGTTCAAAATGTTTTTCATGTTTGAGGTTGTGTGTGCAGGATCTATAGAGATTATTTTCATAAACTTCTGTGAAGTCATGAAACTAAAATATGGTACAAAGGTGAAATTAATGCACTAAAAACAATGTTTCCAAAAGACAAAACATTCCTGATGTGATAATATTTGAGAATAACAATGTTCCACAGTAATCAAGTGCACAGCTTCAGAGGAGTAGACATTTTAACATGCAACTTATAGCCCTAACTATCCAAACTATCGAAAGTGAAATAGGTCACAAGGACACTATAGACTGTTAAAACCTCAACCCCTGGATTCTGTATGCCTTGGATGGGGTGCAGAATCAGTGCAAAAGCTCTAGCAGGCAATAAGTCTGCCTTCCGATCCAGGAACAGCCTGCAGGTACGTGCACGAGCGCTCCTGCACTAGTCCTGCATGGACTAAGTTCCTGTATGCAAATCACCCCATTTGCAGGAGAAATCCATGCAAATGAGGTGAATTTGTGATCCAGGAAGGTTGCAACCAGCCGTGCAGGACTACTGCAATCTGCAGAAATGTACTAGGTTAGTAACCGAGTACATTTCCGCAAAATCCAAAACGGAGCCGTGACAGCTCCAAATAAAGCCTGCATATCAGTCAGGAAGCATGCCAATGGCCAAGTATAATGTCACTGGCATTGCAAACAAGAAAAAAAGCAAAAAAAAAAAAAAAAATCAACTTTTATTTTTTTTAAGCCGATCTCGGCTGTATAAACGTAGGGCAGTGGCGTGCAAACAGGATCAGGAGGAAAATAACAAAATAAACCCAAAATAAGCATTCTAACTTGTTGTTTGTCCTTCGGCTTTTTCCTGGTAAGGGGTCGCCACAGCGGAACTCCGGTCTGCTAATGATTGGCAGTAGATTTTTTTTTTACAAAACGCTGAGGTGCCAGCTCGAAGCCCAGCCTTCAACGAAGGCACGCCTATTTACCACGTATGTCTTTCGAATGCTACCCAACCATGGGATGGACATCCAGACTCCACACAGAAGGCACTCCCACCAAGCCAAGCCGAGAATCGATCAGGAGAACTTCTTGCTGTGAGGTAACAACACTACCGCTGTACCACCGTGGAATAAAATAAGCATTCTAACTAAAATCAATATTCTGCCATGCAAGTCAATGGCAGGCAGAAGACAACATGGCCAGTTAATAGGGGTTGCTAAATGAGGAGACTCAGTGTGAGACATGTTACTATGCATTAGCAGGCAATCCTATGCAAATGAGGAGAATGATAGTGAATCCCAGTTTTTCCCACCATGCTAGTCAAGTCCAAACAGTGTAAGAGTAGGAGTAGCTTGGTGCAAGCCTAGGAGTAAGCTGACATTATGGGTGTGTGTGTCAGGCATACTGTAAGTGGATTGGAGCCTTGTGGCTCAGGTTTACTCCTAGCTAAGCACAGCTAAGCAAGGAGGTGTGTCTGACTCTGCCTAGCACTCTGTACATTGCCTAAGTGGGTGTGCGCACCACTCACCGGGTTCTAAAGGTTTAAAAAAAAAGTTAAACCAGGAAATAGCAGCTCTGCTCACATTTGAGCACTCTGTTTGAGTGGCGCATCCCTGGGCTTAAACAGGAAGGCAATGGAAAGGGATAACATCAATAGGAAGGTAATCTAGGAGAACTAACATAGCTGGCAGTTGAAAAGTATCAGAATCAGCCAATTATACAGGCAGCAGACCGGCCCAGCCCAGAACACTGCTATAAACTATGCAGACAGCTTCCCCTCTTGTTTTTTCCACACTCTACACCACCGATGTAAACAAATGGGGAAGTTTTAACACTCACAACAGCAAAATGATAGAGGCTGCTATCACACGACAACTTGAAGAAGAGGCTGAGGGTGGTGAGGATGTGAATGCTGTCATCCAACGCACAGTGAGGATATGGAGTAGAGTGTATAGACCCAGGGTAACCTACCAGGGGCTACATGAGCTGGAGATAGTGGAGCACAGTCGGGTGGACAGGGACCTCCTACAGCAAATTGTTGAGTTGTGCCGGCCAAGCCTCACACACAGAACTAACAGAGGGGAACCCATCCCAATGGATACCAAGGTATGTGTAGGCCTAAGAATACTAGCTACAGATACCTTCCAAAGGCCAACTGGGGATACGAGAGGATCTCACAGGCTTCACCATCCAGGGTACTCTACCAGTTCCTAGATGCCGTGTCAGCCCAGGTCGGTGAACATGTATATTTCCCCAACACCCGTGAGGCATTTGCCAGCAATATGCAACTGCTCCACCAAATAGCAGAATACCCTGAGGTGGTAGGTGCTATAGACTGCACGCACATATGCATCAAAGCACCACCCAGTAACCAGGGTAGGGTCTACATCAACCGCAAGGGCTTCCCCCTCCATCAACTGCCAGGTCGTGTGCGATGCCCAGGGCATAATAATGAATGTGTGTGCTGGCTGCCCTGGAAGCTATCATGATTCCCACATCTGGTATCTGATGCCGGTATACCAGAGATTTGCTAGTGGGGACATCCCTCACAGTCAACTAGTGGGGGATGCTGGATACGCACTGGAGCTGTGGCTGATGACACCCATCAGAAATGCACACACACCCAAACAAGAACTCCATAATGAGGCACACGCACAGACCAGAATTATTGTAGAACATGTGTTTGGGATGCTCAGGTCATGGTTCCTGTGCCTAGACACATCCAGTGGAGCCTTGCAGTACTCAACAGCTAAATGCACCCAAATGGTCCTTGTATGTGCCATGCTACACAATATGATCCTGCAGAAACATCTGCAGCAGGAAGAGCAGGGGCAGAGCCACACAGCCCCCCCACCATTGCCAGGGCCTGCACAGGGTGACTTGGAGGAGGAACAACCTGAGCCTGCCCCAGTAGGCAGAAGGAGGTGTGCCCAGTATGCCCTGGCCTTGGCAAAGAGGCAATGCATAGCACATACACTGACACAGGAGGGACCCAGGGAATAACACCTTTCTCTGACTCTCACTTACAGTAAAAGGGATGCCAAACATGACACTACCTGTGCTCAGCCATGTATAGGGAGTGTACTATGTGCATCCGACATAGGCAGCCCTGCAGCACCACCCTCAATACTGAGAGACCACAAGGTAAGTGACTCACACATGCCAGTAAGGGGGGTTCACATACCCAACAACAGTCCCAGCCAGCAGGACAGGTGTAGACAAACACAAACAAAGGCTGTGCTATGGCCTCTGAATGATGCCTATGGGTAAACTTTCCCCCAGGCCTACACAGACAGACTACAGCAGGTCAGGCAGTGGGACATTAGTTCTGAATGGTAGGAAGCCAGAAACTAATATGTAGATAAATCAAAGCTAAGATCTGTAGTACACTGGTATGTCTCTAGTCAGCATGATAGGTAAGAATACAGAATGAAATGGAGAACCTGACATACCAGTACAGTCATAGTAAATGTGTACAAGTGTCAGGTGCATCCCTCCATCCTACGTAGTAATGTAATAACAGTCAGGTGTGCCCCCCCAATCCTGGATAAAAATGTAGAAATAGTCAGGTGTGCCCCCCATCCTATGTAGAAATGTAGTAACAGTCAGGATTGCCCCCACAATCCTATGTAGAAATATAGAAATAGTCAAGTGTGCCTCCCAACCTATGTAGAAATGTAGTAACAGTCAATGCCAAATAATCACCGGATACCCTGCAGAAAAAGTATGCTACCTATTGGTGTACAACATAAAGGTCAGCACTGCAGTACAAACTACCTGAACTCGATCCACACATTCAATACAGACGGGCATACAGGGCATGCTCACACACTTAGAGAAATGAAGGCAATGTCAGTCTACAACATACTGAAAGGTCATACTGGGCATGCTCACACACTTAAACACGTGAAGGCCATGTCTGCAAACACCAGTGGACCAGACATATCTGCAGTCGTAGATGTTAGTGCAGACATTCCTCCATATGCATCAAACATGCTTTGCACACACAGTGGATAGGAATACAGACATATATCTAAGGATAACTCACTATAATAAGCCAAAGGTAGATGTACATAGATGTGTGGAAGAGGGTGACTGTGACAAGGAACCATCCAGACCTGTCCCACCCAGCACACAGCCAAAGGTCCACAACCACATGAGGTTCAGATGTCACTCACTGTAGATACTAGCCACCAGTATCTGTCAGCATTACAAACTATGTGGTGCACGTGCTAACTTTGCAACAAGACTCTACAAGGAAGTAGTCATCTAGCAGCTGTATACATGTACCTGTGAAATCTGACCCTGTGTGTGCCTGTATGTAGTGTGTCAACCTCTAGATGAATGGGTTATGGCCCATGCACACACACACTGCCCTCCCCATAGCCCTACTATGACAAGCCTGCTGAGGTCATGTACTGTGAAATACACCTTTGGGAGAGTTGTAGCCCAGTAATCTCCATGGCGCGTCCCATAACTGTGTACTGCTGTATTGTGAAAAACTAGTTAGGTAGTAGTTCCAATCCAAAACATGGCAATTGTGTTTGTGTGTGTGTCTGTCAGTGTAGGGAACAATGATTTTAGGGTAGTCACACTCCCTAAAATTCAGAAGCTCTACTTTGGCAAGGCTGCTGATATCATCTACCTAGAAATACACCTCTGGGAAGGTTGTAGCCCAGTAATCTCCATAGTGCGTGCCATAACTGCATACTGCTGTAGTGTGATAAAATAGTTAGGTAGGAGTTCTAATCCCAGACTTGGTAAGTTTGTGTGTGTGTGTGTGTGTGTGTGTGTCTGTCCGACTCTGTCTGTATAGAGAGCAATGCTTTTTAGGGTAGTCACACACCCTACAATTCAAATGCTGTACTTTGGCAAGGCTGCTGATGTCATCTATCTAGAATTACACCTCTGGGAAGGTTGTAGCCCAGTAATCTCCATAACACGTCCTATAACTGCGTACTGCTGTAGTGTGATAAATTAGTTAGGCAAGAGTTCTAATCCCAGACTTGGCCATTGTGTGTGTGTGTGTAGACAGCACTGCATTTTAGGCTAGTCACACTCATTGCATTTCAAATGCCCTACTTTGGCAATCCTGCTGATGTCATTCACTGTAAAATACACCTTTGGGGAAGAGGCACTCCAGTAATCTCCGTGGTGTGTCCTATAACCGTATCATGCTGTAGTGTGATATCAAACTCTGGTAGGGGTTCTATCCTCTCACATGGCAGTTGTGAATGTTTTGTGTGTGTTTCTATGTTTGTGTAGGGAGCAATACATTTTAGGCTAGTCACACTCACTACAATTCAAATGCCCTACTTTGGCAATCCTGCTGATGTCATTCACTGTGAAATGCACCTTTGGGGAAGGGGCACTCCAGTAATCTCTATGGTGCATCCTATAACACTATCATGCTATAGTGTGATATGGAAATCTGGTAGGGGTTCTATCCCCACACATGGCAGCTGTGGATGTTTGGTGTGTGTTTCTATGTTTGTGTAGGGAGCAATGCATTTTAGGCTAGTCACACTCACTACAATTCAAATGCCCTAATTTGGCAATCCTGCTGATGTCATTCACTGTGAAATACACCTTTGGCTAAGGGGCACTCCAGTAATCTCCATGGTGTGTCCTATAAACACATCATGCTGTAGTTTGATATAGAACTCTGGTAGGGATTCTATCCCCACACATGGCACTTGTGGATGTTTTGTGTGTGTTTCTATGTTTGTGTAGGGAGCAATGCATTTTAGGCTAGTCACACTCATTACAATTCAAATGCCCTACTTTCGCTGTCCTGCTGATGTCATTCACTGTGAAATACACCGTTGGGGAAGGGGCACTCCAGTAATCTCCATGGTGTGTCCTATAAATGCATCATGCTGTAGTTTGATATAGAACTCTGGTAGGGATTCTATCCCCACACATGGCACTTGTGGATGTTTTGTGTGTGTTTCTATGGTTGTGTAGGTCACACTCACTACAATTCAAATGCCCTACTTTGGCAATCCTGCTGATGTCATTTGCTGTGAAATACACCTTTGGGGAAAGAGAACTCCAGTAATCTCTGTGTCGTGTCCTATAATGGTGTAGTGCTACAGTGTACTATACTAGTTAGGTAGGAGTTCTAATCCCAGACATAACAGGTGTGTGTGTGTGTGTGTGTGTGTGTGTGTGTGTGTGTGTGTGTGTGTGTGTGTGTGTGTGTGTGTGTGTGTGTGTGTGATAGCCAAGAGGCTGGGGTGCAGATCCATACCCCTAAATGTGACATCAATGTCAGATGAACAACGTTAGCAACCCTTGTATTACCCAAGGTACACTCTCAACCCATGTTTCATACACACACACACTTGCCTAGGCAACAACTGCTATGTTGGTAGTACCTTGCATATTGCCCACTGATAGTAACCATGGTTTGATTGCAGTGGGCTACAGAGTGCATGGCACCTATGTGGGAACTGCAGAAGGTAGTGTGAGGATTGCAGTCTGTAGATGGTGACAGCCGTGAGAGTTGCTAACTTCATATCCCTCATAGGACATATGGTGCAACAAGCCCTGTTACAACCAGTAAATGTAAGAGGTTATCACAGCAACATGTCAATATTGGCCCTGTGTATGTGCCTCCAACCACAACCCTGCCAACCATTGTACATACGTCATGCAGTAAGGGGTGCATATGCACTGTACACCATAATTAGTGACATTATATCTGATAACAAGCCAGCGAGATATCAGACTACTACACATGTAACGCATAGTAGGTGTTATATTTGATGACATAACCTGGACATTCTGTGGTTGTGTGTACAGTACTGAGGTCTGTGTACTTATGGCAATTGTCAGCAGTGTGTGTATTGTTAATATGTACCTTTGCCTATGTACAGACTGTGGTAGATGTCATTGTTCTTGGTCCTGTTCTGCCTGATGTTACATGCTGCTCCACTGTATGTTACCCTATCAGCTTACATTTTTGTAAGGCCATACATGCACATGTCTCATACCACAGACAGGCAGCAGGCCACACTGTGTAGAGGACCAGTATATGTAGGGTTAGTGTGTGGGTGGCACATATGAGGTTGGTGTTGAACAGATAGTCCATATACTGTAATAATACGCTAGCATGCCATATGTAGCTGTGGCTTTGTTCACATTGGCTGTGGTGATGCACTTACACACAGGTGTATGTTACTCTGTGCTGT
Source organism: Protopterus annectens (assembly GCF_019279795.1). NCBI lineage: Eukaryota > Metazoa > Chordata > Ceratodontiformes > Protopteridae > Protopterus > Protopterus annectens. The sequence goes on along the minus strand of NC_056731.1, from coordinate 237,762,538 downwards.
GGCATGCCTGTAGAGCCTGCTATCTATGCGAAGATACATGTGCATTCCCCCATAGGAAATGTAGGCCAGTGTTGAGCTGGTCTGCCTGTGCTTGCACACTGCATTTTTACATGCCTAGCAGCTTAGTGCACTTACCCAGTGAGATGTAATGTCCAGTTACCTGCAGATGTACTGCTGCCGGGCCACTATAACAGTCATGTATGTCAGACAGAACAGTGGTATGCTGTACAGATGAATGTCAATATCTAGTGGGTGGTATATGGCCATGGCACTTCTTTACAAGTGGTTATTATGTGGTAGGACAGACAGAGATTTGTGAATGCATAACCTATGGGGGCAAATGTATACCAGTAGTTACGTGTTATACCCATTTACATGGCTGTTAATATCCACATTGTCAGGATTGGTCCACATGTCTTGCACTAAGGGGTTATGTGTATACCTCTGGACTGTCCAGAGTGTGTCAGACTGTCCACATATATTGGCCATTAACTCTGTTGTTGTCCACAGGAGCATTATGTGTTAGCAGTAGTAGTGTACTATGATGTCCTTATGATGTCTGTCAGTAGCCAATGGCACACATGTTAAAAGCAGATGTGACCTCCCATACACACAATGTTTGTGAAGACAATCCCAATTACAGTAACAATACTCTACAAGTATACCTGCTATACATGCCTGTCATCCCCTTGCACTATGACATTGGGACTACAGGGGCTGAGGTAGGGCCACACTCAATGTTGAGGACATATGGCGATGCTACAGTGGGAGGGTGGCCTAATGGTTAAGGTGTTTGCCTTACAAACTCAAGGTACAGGGTTTGAATCTCACAGGGGATAATTGGCTAGGCTTAAAATGGCTCTCAAGGGCAGTTAGCCTAGTACTAACCTATGAACCTATATGTACATATACTTATCCAGATATCTATATAGACTTACAGATATACATATCGACATACATAGATGGATATGTATATGTACATAGACATACAAATAAACACCCAGATATATACATATACAGAACAATATATGTCTACACATATACAACTAGAGATACATATGCACATATATGTATGGATATCTACATATATCTTGACAGTAGCAGGTATATCAAAATAGATATGTATGCACATATAGTTATTGATATCTAGATATATACCAACATAACCAGGCATATCTGTACACATAGGATGTGCATACATATATGGCTATATATACATATATCTATATATACATATACATATATCTATGTATGCATATATCTATATATACATATATGCATATGGGAGCGCTACAGAATCCTGAAAGCTCAAAGTCCTGAAGACCATCAGGGGTGAGCTGCTTTAAGGTATATGGATGTATATTACCATACAATCCACCTTGGTTAAATGCAAACCTACTGCCACCTGCCATACAGACTGTTCTGTTTGTCAGTGTGCTTGTGATGGTTTCAGTTGTGCCTTGTTATGTAACAGTTACATCACATTGTGTCATCTGAGGTCTTTACCGGCTAGGGGTTGTCTACAGAGTGTAGATAGAGGCTGCTGAACTATACACCTGCATAACTTAACGTTGATTGTTTGGTATCCTGTGGCCCAGTCTGTCTTTACTATTGTACTACTTGATGGCCTTGGCCTGGACAGAAACATTTAACTTTTCCAGACTACTGCATTAGTATAAATGTTTCACAGTTGCATTACTCAGTTTATGTCTGTGTCGGAACAGCTATATGACATGGCATATACATTTGTAATAGTACACAAATAAAGCTTTCCCATTTATACACACCTGTGTGTGGTGTTGTATCCTTTGATATCTCTGTGGGTATATATTGTAGGCAATGAATGTCATTTGTATGGGTGGCTCATACAGTCTCCAGTTGGTAAGGTGGTAACTGTAGGAATAGTGGTTGTTCCATATTGTATGCACGTACTACATATGTAACTTACTGTACATATCTCTGTGTGCATATGTGTAGTTACATATATATCTATATATGTATGTGTGTGTATGTATATATATATATATATATATATATATATATATATATATATATATATATATATATATATATATATATATATATATATATATATATATATATATAAGTATATCTGTATATGCATATATGTGTCTGTGTATATGTATACTAGGGATGCCCATGTCATGTCTAGTCCTGGTTATGGGATCTGTAACACTTGATATTGTATTGCAGGGGGAAATGTTTGGCTGCGGGGGGGGGTATACCTATTCATACAAAACATATATTGCTTGGGGCCTGTCAACCCCATTAACATTGCATGTGGACATATATGTTTTTATTTCCCCATTGTTATCTACAGATGTATGTCCGTATATACCTATATATATATATATATATATATATATATATATATATATATATATATATTTCTGCGACATATATATATATATATAACCTGCTGTATATATTTGGACATATAGATGTAGACATACATCTCTATAGATGTAGTTATGTGCATGTATATATGTTCATGTATATATTATATATATATATGTATATATTTATATATATATATATATATATATATATATTTACATATATAGATATGTTGCATCTGTTTACATATTAATATATTTATACACACATATACATCTAAATGTTGGAATACATTCTGTGGACTGTTGAATGACTGGGCTGGATGATATGTTTTTGAAAAGATGAGGACTGCATATATCTGAGATGGCTTACTGCTACATCACTTTGGCTATGGTGTACAGGGCCCTGGGTTCGAGCCTTGCAGAGGTTGTTTATTTTGTTGCTGGGCAGAACACAGGCCGTTGGATACAGAGTGATCAAGGCACTTGAAATCAGTTGTAAGCAGGTTTGCATGGGTTTGCACAGAGGTAAGCACTGCCAACTTCTGGTTACAGTTTCTTATACTCAGCACCTAAATTGCTTAATCTGTGTAGGCATTGCTTACCCCTGCACAAACAGGCACGCTTACTGCTGCCTAACAGTGCTTACTCCCACTTACCCACACACTAATTTCTTTAAAAGAAAAGAAAAAGGGGTCGATAGGAAAGTGGTGAAAAAATGGCACAAAGAGGGAAAGACAGTAGGGAAATTAGCCAGGGATGTGCAGGAAGGGTGTAGGGAAGGTCCATAGCTGCCAATTTCTTCTACAACAACAGCTGTGCATATACACTGAATTTGGAGGTAGATATAGACACTCAAACCCCTGGTAGGGGGTGAGGACAACAAAAATAAGTTGAGATGACAATTAGACTGGATTACATGTGCCCAGTGGACACATGTGCGAAGTGGACAGCTATGTATGGGGCAATATTTTTTTGTGGGAACAGGTTGCCCTTTTTTTTTCAGGTGAGAGTGGTATGTTGGGGAGGGTTAGTAGGTATATTTGGGGAGGTACGTTGGGTAGGTTAACAGCCAAGACAAACAAGATGCATACAGGGGAGGTATATGACACATGTGGGGGATAAACACCTTGATGGGGAGGGTTGTTGAGAAATCGGAAACCCATGAGCCCCCTAGTGGAAACAGTGGGACTGAGGTCCCCACCCATGGGCAGTCTCCACTGCACCTTCACAGCTCCAAAGGCGGCTGTGCTGGGTGCTGAGTCACAGAGCCAGGCTGACTCTTTAATCATGATACATGGCCCTTGAGCTGGTGTATAAGATCACCAAACTGCTGGTTGATCTATCTACGCACCACGACCCTGACCTGGTGATGGGTGACAGGTGCCTGTCCATGCCCACTCCTGGGGGGGCAAGCCCCATCCCCTGAGGTGGTTCCACCCGAAGGTGATGCAGGACCAATGGACAGGGAGGTCCCGGGTTGGGCCCCAGACATGCTGATTCCTGGTGCCACGGCCAGCTGAGGTGGGACAGGTGGGTTCGCTAGGACCAGCCTTCCCAAGCATGCTATAGTGTTCAGATTTCATCATCATATGTGGGTTAGTAATAGTCAACACATTCTAGGGTTAGGTATAACAGCATGCATAGATATTCCCATTAACCCAGGCACCAGATACGGAAGAGATGCATAGCAAACAGAACGCATGCATATATGGGACCACAGTGGTAATAAGAACAGCAAGCAGGTACATTGATGGCACCATGCCACCAATGTTGAAATAATTCAATATAGCACATGCATGGGAACCATTTATATATTTATCAAACAATTGAACAGTATAGAACATAGGTGACATTACATACCAGTTGGAGTGGATATGTTGGTTATTATTGGAGATATGGTAGGGGGAGAGCAATATGTAAATTAACAACTAGTACATTCCTAGTCAGTGCTGTTATCTGTACCTTACAAGTCTTACTACACTACCCTATAGCCTTAGTTTGGACAGTGATATGGCTGTCATCATCATTACCATACCTCTCAATCTCTTAATGCACAAACTCTGGACAAAGCTTGACAACATGGGGGTACAAATAGGGACATATTTTGAATATTGCTCTTATGGACTTAGAGAGTTGCTAGAGTAACATGATTTGTTTTAATATACATTTTCTGAAGGATTAGATGTCTGAAACTCAAATGTATGTCATTATTTAGTGACTACAATTCTGAGATCATCCCAGTGATTTGCCAGGGAGAAAGAGGTACAGGCCAAAAATAGGAGCAATTATCTGGACATTCTGTGAAAATCTGTACAGTTGAGAGGTATGATCATTACACATGATCTGGTTTTAACTGCAGTATACACCTCTTACACGGTATAACTGTGGAGGGAATGTTTGTTAACACTGCTTCTACACATACTCCCAGATTCTAGGTTGATGTTGTGCACATAGCTATCCAACTCTTTCTGCACAGACTTTAACCATGTGTTGACCACATGTTGGTGTAGCGTGACATATCTAGAATATTGCCCTCTTCCACCTTTAGTGACCTGACACACACACACATACATGCTTTCCTCACACATACATGCTTTCCTACACAGGTATACACAGTTATATTCTGTAGCACAGTGTGGGTGACAGTGATCAGTGATACTTTATTATTCAGAGAAACTGCAACACTCACAATTCCCTACAATACCAGAGTGAACAGTATCAGTACAGGTTATAATGGTCTGTATTTCTCAGCACAGTGTTCGTGTCCAATGTACTTGTGGGAGCAATGTTTGTTAGCACTACCTGACTGTTGTCACACAAACATCCAGATTACACATTAGTATTATGCACATACATCTCACCATGTTACTGTACACACTCTGGTCACAGCTTGACAACATGGGAGTGTAGATAGGACATACCTGAAATATTACTCTCCTAACAGTTTTGGGGGTTGCTATACTGACAGGTTTGTTCTCATATGTGTTTGACAATCATTTGTATTCCCTGTTTGCTGGCTAACCATCTGGGATCATCCCACAGACTTATCAGGGGTACAGGAGGACAGGCAGCAGATATGGTCCCATATACTGGACATTCTGGCCTCATCTGTACAATTGTGGGGTATGATTCTGTATGCAGCCTACATCCACTCCCAGGATTCAGACCATGGTTGTGTCTGCTACAACATAAACACTGTCAATCACAGTTGTGTCTGCTATATAGATTTTGCTGTATATCTCCTATCTGTTCTCTGTCTTATTAATCCTCTCTGCTTTTGCATTCTGACCTTATATTACAACACTCTTATACAGATTTCCTAGACAGTTATATGTTATAGGACAGTGTGGGCGACAGTGATGTGTAATACCTTATTATTTAGAGCTACTGCATCAGTCGCAATGCCATAAAATACCAATGTAAACAGTACCAGTACTGGATGTCATTCTTGTATTTCTGGGCACAGTGTTGGTATCTGACAGACCTGTGGGAAAAATGTTTATTAGCACTACCTGAATGTTTCCACACACGGTACCAGATTCCACATTACTATTATGCACATACATCTCACTCTGTTACTGTACACACTCTGACCACAGCTTGACAACATGGGGGTGTAAATGGGACATACGTGGCTTCTTAGACTCATAAGGTATTGCAGAGTTGCTAGTATGCCAGCTTTGTTCTCATAGATGTGTGTCAATCAGTTGTATTTCCTGTTTGCTGCCTATATGTCTGGGATCATCCCACTGATTTCCCAGGGGGACAGGTTGATAGGTAACAGATATGGGCCACTTTACTGGCATTCTGGACATTTCTGTACAGTTGTGGGGTATGATTCTGTATGCAGAGTACTTCCACTGGCATGATTCGAACCATGGCTGTGTGTGCTAAAAAAAACGACAGTTCACATCTAAGTTGCATGTGCTATCTGGGTTTTGTTGTTGGCATGTTCCATGTTTTCTGTCTATGTGTCTCTCAGTTGTACTAAATGGCTTCTGGGGATTACACCTGTCATATACAGGCATTCCTACACATTTAATTTATGGTGCACAGTGTGGGTAACAGTGCTTAATATTACAGTACTATTTCACGATTGCTAATCTACATTACAATATGATACCAGAGTATACACATGCAGTCCAGCAGTTAGACCTTTATTGTCAGGCTATTACACTTTTATTGACATACAAACGATATGAGACTCTTCCTGCCATAATCTCTAGTATATGCAGTACTTGCCTTGAACTATACAGGTTTTATACAGGCAATTAATTTACTACTACTTTTAGTTTTATTTCCTATGACAGTAATTGCATGAGTATTACTGACCTGCCTCGCATCACAACCTCAACAGGCAACTGTCGTTGGCCTCCTGGTTCGCGGCCCACTCCATTGCAGCCATGGTGGACATAAGAGGAATATTTAGCCATACCTATCCATGATATACTTGAGTTGGCAATTATTACACACATAGTGGGGTGATACTTACACACAACTGGAACATCCCTTGATGCTCTAGCCTCTTGGAGCCACTCCTCCAAAAGGTTGCCCTTACGCCGCTTCAGGTAGGTATAGTGATACGTGACCTGTTCACCAGTTCAAGGAATTCCAGTGGCACTGGTGAGGTCACGGGTGAGATGGTCCCAGGCTTCTGCCTTATATTGGGAGCCCTGGTACTGGCCCTGCAGCAGTCTCTGATCATGGTCTTTGACAAGGAGTCCTGCCATGACCTTGGACTCCTGGATGCACCAGCACTGCGCCTGGAAGCTCACACCTTCTCCCCTTACTGCCATTGTGCCTGCAAGGGGAAGCTACAACCAGTTATGAGATGCATTCCCGCCTCTTGGGTTTAAGTAGGGCCAATTTCCTGTACTTTTCCATGATTGGCTGGTTTTGAAAAGGCTAAGTTATGGGCTAACCTGCTTACCTTTATTTAAAGGGATATAACTCTGGGCACATTGAGTTAGCTGGCCTACACATTGCTTACACCTCCTAAGCTGGCCCGTGCAGTGCTTAGCGTTGCTTACATTAGACTTTGCATTATAATTCCTTTTTGGCATTGAGTTATTATTCATTACACCTTATATGTATGCCTGGTATCCATGATTTATATGTATGTACACTGTATGGGGTCCTTGTGTTTTATTGGGGACTTTAACAGTCTATTACAATTACACCTGACTTCTGGCCTCATTGCTGTTCTCCGATTCATACTTATGTTATGTAGTGGGTTAAGGCACATATCTCTGTATACTGATTCCTTTCACAGGTTCAGTTTGGTTTTACTATGGTGAATACTTGTTTGCTTATAGCTCATTCATCTGTACTTCTGTGATGGCTTGGTGGTTAACTACTGTGTTTATGATGTAGGGGGGTCCTGTGTTTGAGACTTGCATGGATGTTTATTTTGTTGATGGCCAGAACAAGGTCCGTTCGATACAGAGTGATTAAGGCAGTTTTGAGCATTTGTAAACGTGTTTGCATGGGTTTGTGTGACAGTAAGCACTGCTAACCTGCCGTTACATCTGCTTACAGAGAGTTAGCTTCAGGATTGCTTAACGAATGTAGGCATTGCTTACCACACCACAGACAGGGTTAAACTCACTTACTAGTGCTTAAGTATGCTTATTACTGCTTAATGCTGCTAAAACCTGGTTACTAGTGCTATATTCATTATGACACTGACACATCACATGTGCATTTACTGCAGTACTGCAGTTCATAAATATATGTTATTTAGTGAATTTTGCAACATAAATATTGATCATAACGTGCTTTGCTATGGAAAGTGCTGCAGTGGGACTTGAACTGGGAATGCCTGCTTGTAATGCTAATGCTCTGCCCACTACACCATTTAAGCTGCATTAACTGTAAAGTGATGGGCACACCCACACATCTATGGTTAGCTTTAATGGGATTTTTATAAATAAAAAATAAAGGGTTTATTCATTTCATTTATGTATATTGTTGCTGTTGTACACAAGGGGGACTTTTGGTGGGGATATGCGGACACCTATGAGTGGCCTCACTCATTTCTGACCTCTTTCTGCTGTTCTTCATTGTGGTGCATGTATATTCTGAGACACGCACCCTGCACTCTTACACGCTCCGTGTAAGACTAGGAGCTCAGGCAATATGCCTCATTACTATGCATGGCATGCTGCCATCCTGCTCCTAAACGGCTGCCTCCATGCAGGACTAAGCTAGTTCTGCATGGAGGAATAGTAAATCTAGGGGCAAGAAGAAAGCTTAGAACATTACCAGTGTCTATTACAAATATGTATGCAAGCGTTGCTGGAATATATGAATATTCCCTTTTAAAGGGTAAGCTTTTCAATATCTCAAATACTAATGGGTGACTTAATGGTAAGACTGCTGCCTCACAGAAATAAGGTCTAAGATTCAGTTCTGATACCAGGTTGCTATCTGTCTGGAATTTAGCATGCACTCACATTATCTGCATTAGGGTCTGAGGAGTACTAATTTACTTTACTGGATAACAAATAAACAAAGTAGAAATTAGAAAGATTAACAAGTCCAGTTCTTTACTGGGATTCTTCCCACAGCTGCAAACTTGAGTTATGTTCAAGAGAGACTGAAGCAAAGGCATTCTTGTTAGAAATTCTAGTAAGCTCAGAGAGCAAAATGCCTTTCTTTGCTTTCAAAAAGAGATTGGGTGATGCAGCAAGTTTCAAAGAGAAACAACCAAAAGAAGTGGTTGCAAAACAGTATGAGCTATCCAGGTTATTTGTTGCTTGAACTGAAAATGGAAAATTTTTGAAAATAATTTGTCTACATTTTTCAAAGTGAATTTGAGTCCAGAGTGACTGTGATGAATACAAAAAGTGCATTTGTGGAGCCTTTAATAAAGGGTATGTTGGAGATGTGTACAGAAGGATAAACAAAGATGTGTCCCAAGAAACAGTTCTAGTAAAGCTTGTGCAGAAGAATGTCCATGTGAACAGAGGTCTAGCTGGCCCATATAGCACCTAGAGCCATTCTCTGATTTGCTGGCTGGCAATCCTGAAATGCAGAAATCAACCAGCTAACTAGGTCCTACTTACATACTCTACTTCGACACTACCAACCCCACCTTTCCTCAGGACAGGTGCAATTTAACAAAAAGGTATGTAATTTGGTACCTGGTACTTCTGAAATGTAGGATCCAGTCAGGTCTCATTTATCCATCCAACCCCCACCCCTCCTGCCTCAGCTGAGATTAAATAAAAAATAAAAAAAATCTCTTCTCTTTTCTTAAGTTTAGCAATCTGCTTGTCATATTTTGTAACAGGCAGTTGCTACAGTTTATGCACAGGGACAATGAAGCACTTTAAGCAATTAAAAAAGAAACTTTGGTTTAAAGTGCATTAAACTGTTTGCTACATTTGTAGGAAAGAGGTGCCACAGTTTATACCATGCATAGAGTGCTACAGTGCAAAAAAAAAAGAAAAGAAAAAACTCATCTCTCATTTAAACTCTAGCAAACTGCTTGTTACATTTGAGGAAGCAGATTCAACAATTTAAACCATGCCAGGAGCACTACAGTGCCAGGTTTGTCATATCAAAAATAAATAAATAAATTAAGAAAGAAAGAAAAATATATTTTAAACTGTATGTAGCAAGCAGATACTACAATTTAAACCACACATGGAGCACTACAGTATTCAGGTTTGTCTTCTAAAATAAATAAATAAATAAATAAAAATATAAAGAAACAAAAAAACTTATTTTTTCTTCAAAACTGTATGTAGCAAGCAGATACCACAATTTTAACCAATTATGGAGCACTACAGTGGGAGGATGGGGTCAAAGGAAAGTGAAGCGTCCCTTACAGCCTCTCTTTTCCAGGTGTAGTGATTGCTGTGGGACTATTGTCTGGTTTAATATACAGGAAGTCCTTGTACATGGCCTCTACTGCACTATTGTGTCCACAGCAGTACCTTCTCGTGGGGGCCCCTATTTTTCACAGAGCCTGCTGTGTGGTGCAACTGAGTGCCTGACAGTATAATTGGGTGGGGAGGCTTGCTTCTCACTAGCCTTGGTTGGCAGCCTGTCTAGGAGAAGGTAAACTCTGACTCCAAACCCGGGCAGATGGAGCTCGTTAGCCTATCAGGCAGTTCATCTAGGAGAAGGCAACCTCTGATTCCAAATCCACAATCTGACTACTGGATGATGGCTCTGTTGCCTTGTGGATATCTTCAGGAAAAGAAAAGGCTATAGAAGTAAATCCAAACAAAAAATCTGGAGTGGAGCCCTTAAGGCAGCTGGCTGTCATTTCTGACTTCCTTCCCGCAGCTCCTGCAGCCAAGCTGATGCCAAACATTTCATTCTGCATTCCTTTGGAACACATCAAGAAGGTGGAGCAGGGCATCCTGTTAGCTGGGCATCTCTGGATCTCCATATACTATGCCCAGGGTTTTATGTCCTAGAGAGGTCACTTCAGTGCTGCTGCTCACAGCATTAGAAACAACACAGGAGACAACAGTTAAAAGTTTTAATCCAGCGTGATTGGCATAAGCTCAGACACTACTCAGTGTCTCCAATGGTGGGAGGGGCCGTCATAGTCCCACTGGTCACCTATCGCCTGCGTCAAGCTGGGCAGCCCCCAGCCAGTAAGATGTAGACCCTCCACATTCTGCCTGCTTTAATGAGTGCTTGAGCTAAGTTAATTACTGAAGATCACACTATAAAATTTTCCATCTGGAAATGAAAAAAAGAAAGGTAAATTACTAATATTGCAACTGGCAGGTTGGAATGTCAGGACATTATGCCCTGGCCTCTCTGATGATCTTCACCAGGTTGACGATACCAGGAAAGCAGCCATCATCGACCATGAACTCAAGAGGCTCCACAATGATATTGCTGCATTGCAGAAGAATAGACTTCCAGCAAATGGTAGCCTCAGGGAGAGGACTATACATTCTTCTGGTAGGGGAAAGAACTGGAAGAGCAGCGATTACATGCTGTTGGTTTTTCAGTGAGAAATTCCCTGCTGTCCTCAACTGAACCACCATCAAAAGGCATGGCTCGAATCCTCTATCTCCACCTCTCAACATATTCAGGCCTAGTAACCATCCTGAGCATATATGCTCCCACTCTGGTCCTCAGCTGAGACAAAAGATGAGTTCTGCATAGAGTTTGAGAACACTGTCAGGGGATACCTACCACAGAACACCTGTTCATGCTTGGAGACTTCAACTCATGCATTGTAGCTGATCATGATTCCTGGCCCAGCAGCATGGAACAGTTTGGTGTTGGCAAGATGAATGAAAATGAGCAGAGACTGCTAGAGTTATGTTCTTTGCCACCGAGCCTAACCTCCCTGTGTATCCTGGTGACATCCAAGGTCTCAACAGTGGCATCAGATGGATCTTGTAATCACTAGAAGATGCTTGCTGAACTGTGTCCTTGTCACCCACAGCTATCACAGTGCTGACTGTGACACCCATTCTTCCTTGGTTGGAAGCAAGATGCATCTCCAGCCCAAATGAATCCACTACTTAAAGCAGAAAGCCTGCCCTCATATCAACACTGCCAGGACATCAATGTCAGATCTGCACAAGCGCTTTGCCAATAGTATTATGGAGGCCCTCAAGGGCTGCCCACAAAGCAGGGTTGAAGCAAAGTGGAACCACATCCATGACACCATCTACAACTCCACCATGGATATCTTTGGCAAAACAGTGAGGCAGAATCCAGATTGGTTTGAAGCAGGAATCATTGAGATTGAACCAGTACTCAAAGCCAAGTGAGCAGCACTGCTAAACTACAAGATGGAGCCTTCAGATTTGACTCTAGCTGCACTTACAAAGGCCAGAAACAGCATCCAGCAGATCATTCAACAATGTGCCATTGACTACTTGCTGAACCTTTGTCAAAGTATCAAACTTGCAGCTGACTGTGGCAGGATTTGTGCCATGTATGAGGGCATAAAGAAAGCCTTTGGCCCCAGTAAAGCCAAGATTACACCCCTAAAGTCTGCCTCAGATGAAATCATTTCAGACCAAGGCAAACAGATGGAGAGATGGGAAGAGCATTACCAGGAGCTCTACTCAAAGGAGACTATTGTTGTTGACACAGCAGTTGAACACATAACTCCCCTTCCTGTTATATAAGATCTTGACAATTCACCCTCTGTACAGGAGTTTAGGAAAGTCATCGACTCTCTTACCTGCAGTAAAGCTCCAGGAAAGGATGGCATTCCCCCATAGGTCATCAATGCTGGCAGGAAGTGGTTTCTTATTGATCACCTGCATCAGCTCCTGCTACAATGCTGACAGGAAGGAACAGTGCCCCAAGATATGCATGATGCTAACATCATCACATTGTACAAGAACAAAGGAGACCAAACTGACTGCAACAACTACTGTGGAATATTCCTCCTCAGCATTGTTGGAAAGGCCTTCACCCATGTAGTTCTGAACAGGCTGAAATCACTCACAGAACATGTTTATCCTGAAGCGCAGTGTGGATTTAGAGCATGAAGGTCCACAATCAACATGATCTTCTCACTAAGGTAGCTTCAAGAAAAGTGCCACAAGCAAATGAAACCATTGTACATCGCCTTCATTGATCTAACTAAGGCATTTGACTTGGTTAGTAGGAAAGGCCTCTTCACCCTGCTGCAGAGGACTGGATGTCTTACTAAACTCCTGAAGATTATTTCATCTTTTCATTATGACATGCAAAGCATCATACAATATGATGGCTCCTCATCAGACCCATTTCCAGTCAGGAGAGGAGTGAAGCAAGGGTGGGTACTTCCTCCAACACTCTTCCGCATCTTTTTCTCTGCTACTGTTCCATGCCTTTAATGATTTAATGAGTCCAAAGATGGTGTATACCTCTACACTAGAAGCATTGGTAATCTCTTCAACCTTGCATGCCTTAAAGCAAAAACCAAGGAGTGGACTGTACTGATCAGAGAAATGCTGTTTGCAGATGATGCTGCCCTGACTGCTCACACTGAGGAAGCACGACAACCTCTCATAAGCTCCTTTGCTGATTTCTGCAGAGATTTTGGCCTCACAATCAGCCTCAACAAGACCAACATCAGGATGCCAGCAGCAACCATTGCATCTCTATCGGTGATCACACTCTTGAGGTGGTGAAGGATTTCACTTACCTGTACTTCACCATTGCCAGCAGTCTCTCCCTGGATGCTGAGCTGAACACCCGGATTGGTAAAGCAGCAAGATCAATGGCACACAACAGCAAGAGTCTGTCATAATTCCAAACTGACCATCACCACTAAGATGAAGATGTCCCAAGCATTTGTGCACAGCACACTGGCCTATGATAGTGAAACATGGACCCTGTATTCCTGCCAAGAACACAGGCTCAACGCGTTTCATCTATGCTGCCTCAGAAGGATCCTAGACATCACCTAGCAGGACAGCATTCCTATCCTAGAGCAGGCAGGGATATTAAGCATGTTTGCCCTGCTCTCCCAAAGACATTTATGCTGGCTTTTTCATGTCAGCCGTATGCAGGATAGTTGAATCCCCAAAGACTTTCTATATGGCGATCTTGCCTATAGATCCAGACCCACAGGAGGGCCCGTTCTGCTCTTCAAAGACGTCTGCAAGCGTGACATGAAGGCAGGCCATATCAGTCCAACAGACTGGAAAGCCATGGCTGCAGATCACATTACTTGGAGACCAGCCATCAAGACAGGCAGCCAGATGAGCAAAAAAAAAAGAGAGAGGAGCTGTGGGACAAGAAGTGAGAGCTTAGATGACAGATGACAGTTTTGGTACCTACACTGCCAGGCATTGGCTAAACCTGTATAAATTGTAGCAGAGCCTGCTGGTCAAAAATTGAACTTTATAGTCACAGCAGGCATTGCCCTTCAACCATCAGCTGATTTCATGACCCAAACTTCATTGTCATTTGAGACAGAGAAAGGCCATACCTAGGAACACTACAGTGCTCAGACTTGCCTTCCAAAAAAAAAATATTTTTTCTTTTAACCTCTAGATGTTACAGTTTATAAAATGCGCAGAATGCTACAGTGCTCAGATCTGTTTTGCAAAAAAAAAAAAAAAGAGTTGCCACAGTTAGATCACATATTGAGCTCAGCTTTGACTGTAAATGTGATACTGGCATTTAAAAGCTGGTGTGCACAATTACTAAAGAGAGATTGTGATTGGCTTATCACCCCCCCCCAACACTTATCACCAAAGACTGCTGGTCCTTTCACCACATCCTACCTTTGATAATGCATGCTAAACCAGAACACTCTTATAGACTATTAAATATTACATTGCTTGAAATGGTTCTGAATAGTCTGCCTTATATGCTACAGCAGGAAAATAAATCTTATAAAAAAGGAGGATGTAAGAGACATGTATATCTTTCAGGCATCCAACACATTCCCAGATGTTTTTCATTTTGTTTGAAATATTTTATACATTGTGCAGTTTATTAGCTTATCCCGATGAAGCTGGTGTCATGTGGTCTGTCTTTACTTCATTACTTTAGTCATAACTGGCCTTAGGCATAGGCCAACTAGGCAGCCACATAGGGCGCCACTCTAACAGGGTGCTTTTCCAGTATTTATTTGGTGTAGGTAGACCAGGTTGGGGGCACCGGGTGGTGTGCAGGGGTGCCATGGAGCCCTTTTGCCTAGGCCACCAGTTGACCTAAGGCCACTCCTGACTTTAGTATCTTGAATATTAAATATAATAGAAGAACTAAAATAAACCCTGCTGCAATGCATAACTGCCTATAGTACTCCCATCTTCCTAGCCAAACTTCTTGTACTTTATAATAATATTATCCAGCCATTATACATTCTTTCAACAGTCAGGGTATTTTTAGTTATTAATTTATTTTTTATTGTTGTTACAAATTCAAGATGATCAGTGATCTTTTTCTCCTTAAGTTGCGTTCTCAGGTTCACCTAGTACATATGTGAAAGAGGGTGGTAATCAAATGTATCTTACCCAGCTGTAACCTAAGTACACCCTGCTGGCTTAACATCCTAAGCTATGACTATGGTTTATACAGCCAGGAGATAATGGACAGAATAAAACAATTCTTGAACAAGTATTCTTTGCATTGTGAATATGGAATTCAGATATCCTGCTCCCAGTTCCAACATTCTATGGGAACCATCAATAAAGGAAACAGAAATGTTTCTTTGCAAAACCAGTGTTCTACAATCGCCCACACTAGGGGCCCAAATCTAGACCAGCAAATAAACAAGACTCACATGAGAGATAGTTTCCTAGTCTAATATATTTCCAACTTTTAGAATAAGATGCCACTTCAGATCAAAGTAGTGTTTTGGCTACTTTTAAGTAGGTCTTGGTGACAGAATAGGTAGCCAATGGGTAAGCAGCAATTTATTCAAGGCTTATCATGTATGGCCCTGCTAAATTTAATAGGTGACCACTAGTAAATGGTGCACAAACTTTTAAATGTGCCTGCTTAAAGGTGTATATGGTTAGATATCTTATGGTTCCCATGGTTGCTTATAAAATACGGTTCCTATTTTCCTATTGTCAATTGCTGATTTCTACACGTTGCTGTAGAAGAGCAGCATACGAGTCATAAATTTCAAATATTTGCCTCAGATATTTTATATTTTCCTTAGAATCTGGCAGCTAATGTATTTACATTACATATATGTTATTATTTTTAAATGTTTTCTTTCACTTGGTGTGCAGTATTACTCTTTGGGACCTTGTGCGACTACTATTTACATGTTTGCATATGTATACCTTTGTAGTAACCTAGCAACTGGTGGTTGTACAGTTCTACCTGCCAGATTCAGTAGATAGTGCTGGGACGGCTGACAAATTAAGCATTTGTCAGTCCTGAATACATGGTTTTAAAAAGTATATTAGTATATAGCTTTTGTACACATCTTATGATATAACATTACAGTCATGGATCATAAACATTACTAACTGCATCTACATTTGTTATATATTTTACACTGTCTGGGTTAAATTTTTTTTGTCAGTAGTTGGAGAAGTTATTATAGTGTTTAGACATGAAGTTGCTATATGGTATAGTCTCACAATATTACCACAGAACACAAAGTTTTGTTACACATTAAATGTTTGGATTTTGTGACAAGATATGTTTTGTAACTAGTAGCAGTTTCTATATTCTCTTTCAAGTTTGTAATATACCTAAACAGCTACAGAAGCAACTGTATTTATTTATTTATATTTATTTGCCGGAGAGGTCCGACTGGAAATAAATAATCCCTTTTCAGTGGAGGCCTTAGGAGAAAACTCCAAAAAAAAAAAACAATAACAATGGAGATCTAAAATGGCAGCTGACCTATAAACACTGCAGTTACCTAGCTCTCAAAAAACCAATATAAATAACTACTTTTTTCGACAAAAGTTCAACAAAAGGAAAATTAAAACTTGATTGTCAACAAGTCTAACTACTACAACTTGGAATAACTACCAAAAACAGAAGAGGATACTCAAAAATAAGATTACCTTTGATACTGTGCTCTGCTTGCAAGCTGACCGAATTACTTGGAGCTCAACTCTCTTCTCTCATCTTCTAAGCAACAAAAGAAAAATAATGCCGACTGATTAATATACCTTGAACTCTCAAACTACTAAAACTAAGTTTTCAGCACTTACTTCTCCAGGAAAAAGACATTCATACTCAAAGGCCTAGAACTGGGAAGAACTGGAAACCAGTAAATCATCCAGTAACAATAAAACTGAATCCACAAACCTTGATGACCTAAAACTTGCTCTACAGCTTCTACAATTAGCCATACAAATTTTTTCAGACCAGCTAAAATCTTTTGTTGATTCCATTAATCATATTGCAACCAGAGTGGAAAAATCAGAAGCCAAAATCTTTGAAAATGAAACTAAAATCAAAGAACTCCAGAAGGAATCAAAAGCTTACAACAATTCCATACAAGAAATGCAGCAAAAAATCCTGGACTTAGAAGCAAAATCCAGAAGTAATAATATTATCCTGCGGGTTATCTCAGAAAGCATTGAGCAAAACAAACTACTGGAAACAATTCTGAATATATTTGGGGCTTTACTTGAAAACACCACTGAAGCAAGCCAGATAACAATAGAAAGAGTACACAGTGCCTTACGTCCACCACTAGATTCCAGTAAACCAAGACTAGTATATGCTAAACATACGACCAAAATCCTCACATCTGTTAAAAAAAAAAAGAAACATGTGGTCTGGAAAGGCAACAACTGTTTTTTGCTCAAGATCTTCCTCTGCAAATTAAAATGGAATGGCAAAAATTATCTCCATTCTCCAGGTTTCTGATCCAAAAGCAGATCAGAGTCCAAATGAAATACCCTCACACACTTCACTTTCAGCACCAGGGGACCAAATACAATGCCAGCAACACCTCTGAAGTGAAGCAATCTTTTTTCAAAGCCTTCTACACAGTTCCTGAACTAAATACTACCAAAAGTAGCAAATAAAGTGAAAATGAGCAACATCATGGCATAAAAAAGGCGATCGCTAATGGCAAACGATCGAACGTGACTGAAATAAGGTAAAAAAAAATTTTACCATTTTTCTGCTGTTTATAATTCAAAAGAAACAATCTGTGGATTTTTCACCCAAAAATGACTCTCTGGTTCGATTGATACAGCATACGAGGATTCAGCCATCTCATACTGCCAGCCATTCCCGTTTCACCCCTGACCTTAACTTCCCTGAAGCCTTATCTCTCTCTTAAAGCACCACTACCACACTTGCAGACATTTCTATGCAAGCAGGATAAAGGAATCTGCAAGATCTGCAGCTAAGTCAGATTTTCAGCATACTTGATGTTTTTAAAACTGGAAAGCACAAGAAATTCGGAAAATTGTTAGATCTGATTTATTTTACTTAATAACTACTTCTTCAATAACATTTTTTTGGCTTCACAATCTAGTCCAGCAATGCAAGTACTGATTACACTCCTATTTAGAAGTGAGCACAACAGTTCTTCTTTTCTCAGCAATCACTGCCTTGGTAATCCACTCAACCACACATGGAATAACTTAAATACCTGCTAATTGAGCAATGCATTACATTGTAATGCATAACATTTACATCTCTGGTTATTTTAAACTCCTGGAATCAACTATTATATACTACTTTGCCTATATTTCTATAAATGACTTTCCATACAAGGGTCACCAGACCTGGACAACAGCTTTGTACACCACACAAAGCCAACTTTTAGACTTACATCAACATCCGTGGCTTTTCTTTCTCTCAAATAGCAAAGCAATGCAATAACCTTGAATGAAGTAAGAAAAGAGAAGCTAGGGAAAGGGAAGTGAAGAAGGAATGAGAAGAAATAGAAAAAACAAGAAAATGTATATATAATTTCTCTCATGTCTATCTATCCATATAACTATAGTATCTAAAATATTCATCTTGAACATGTTAATAATGTTTTTTAATAATATCTTCGACTTAGATGGCAGTTACTTGTTGATAAAAATAGTTAATGGAACAAAATGTGATGTTAAATGCCTTATATGTTTGACAATTGCTACAGGCTACATAACTATTTATTCTGATTTCCATACTGTTTTATGACTAACCACCTCTTAGAGGAAACATTTTTCAATATGTTCTTGTGTGTACTAGTTTATAAACAATATTTATAATATAGTAAACCCCATCTGTTATTAAACTAACAACCTATAAACTCAGTGGGTATACCAACCTATAGCTTCCTAACCAGAGACGAGAAACATACCCGAAAATGCTAACATTTAATCTGACACATTTTGTCATATGGTAACATCACCAGTTACAATTATTTAAATGTCAATTACTGTCTCTCTAAATACTACCATTGCCTAGTATCCTACATGTCACACTAGTCAACAAAATATAAAGGCATATACAAATTTTTAGACCGCCTAACCAATTCGACGATCCCTTTCACCTTACTTCTCATTTTGGGGGATATTCTATTCTACTGCATTAAAATATACTGCCTCCTTACTTTCCCCCACTATTAAAAAACTCTGGAGAGCTAGAAGACTAGCAGATGTTATACTGGGAAGACACACTATTTGTAATCTGTATTATATATGTTTTTAATGTGGGGCTAAAACCTATCAAAACACTAGTAGTAAGAAGATTTTCACCTGACCATTTCTGCTTTAACCCTTGTTTTAGTTCTTTACCATCCAATTCCCCCATCTCTTCCAGGCATAGCAGTTTAGTGAATAGGCATAAGTTTGTTGCAGGAAGAGTTATATGCCAATGTCCTTCCTCTTACATCTACGGTACCAACTACACCGATCAGACTCACCTCTTACTGACTTATCAATAAAATAGTAAATATGTGGTCATTTGATTTTTGGAATGTAAAAGGGATCCAACTTGAAAAACAAAGAGAACTACTTTTACATTCAATATTCAAATCCAGAGCTAACCTAATCCTCCTACAAGAAACCCATATGCAACCAGAACAATGGAAACCCTCCCAGAAGAAAAAATGGATTAAGAATATCATAGCCTCTGGCAAATCCCTGAATAGTTCAGGAGTAGCAATCATTATTAAAATGAATTTCCAGGCAGAAATTATAAAACAAGATACGGACATGAATGGAAGGTGGTGCTATATAACAACTAAACCTGCCTGTTTAGACAAACCCATTCTTATATTAAATCTATACATGCCTTGTGTAAATCAACACGAATTTATAATGTCAATCTATAAAATACTACTTGACTTCCCCAGCAACTACTACATACTAGGAGGGGACTGCAATTCCATCCAAAGCCCTGATATTAACAGATCAAATACTAAATCTAAACATAATGTCCATGCCCTATTAGCACTCGAGGAACTTAAAAATGACTTAAATCTATCTGACCCCCATATTTTCCAACCCAATAATTCCCTCAAAAATAAATATACCTTCTACTCTGTGTCATAAATCTTGGTCCAGACTGGATTTCTTCCTAATTTCCAATGTATTTACTAAATATAAAAATTCCTTTCACAGAGAACCCAGATACCTATCAGACCATTCTAAGATTAACCTAACTATTGACTGAGATAACAACCAAGCCAACATTAACAGCGGGTATAACTGGGTCCTTAACTCTAATCTATTAAAGAAAAAAGAAATCCTACAAGAAATAGATGCCATCCTGGACCAAGATTTAGACAACTTAAATGATAATCATCTACCTTTGGACATTTACTGAGCCTCTATTAAATCAATAATTAGAGG
This sequence comes from Protopterus annectens, assembly GCF_019279795.1. NCBI lineage: Eukaryota > Metazoa > Chordata > Ceratodontiformes > Protopteridae > Protopterus > Protopterus annectens. The sequence goes on along the minus strand of NC_056731.1, from coordinate 237,741,963 downwards.
AGCCTTTATAAGTAAAGCTTCTTATTATAAAAAAAAAAAAAAAAAAAAAAAACATCTCCAGGAGGAATCCAGCCTCAAAAGTCAAATCATTAAGCTTGAATCCCAAGTCCAATCATCTTTTAGTCAAGAAACTGAAACTTAGATAACACATCTCCAGCAAAAACTATATGATCTCAATGCTGAAAATATATCATACCAAGAAATTAAAACTTTAGCAAATTACTCTGAATGGTCTCAAATGCCATCTAAATTCCTAGCAAGGTTTATTAACCAAAACAAACCCTCCCCAAACATAGCAGAACTTATTTACCAAGATAAACTCTATCATACTACTCAAGGTATCATACGAATCTTTGAAAGTATATACACAAAATCATACAGCCCACCAAACTTCTTTCATGATAAACAAGACATAGATGACTTCTTAAACCAATTAAAATTTCCCAACATTTGTCCAGATCAACAAAAAATGTTATCCTCCCCTATCTCCCAGCAAGAAATTATTATGACTAATAACAAACTCAAACCCAACAAAGCACCAGGCCCAGATGGTCTCATAGCCGAATTCTACAAAGCCTTCCCTCATAAATCATCTGTTTTTCTTCTTCATCTATTTAACTACATTAATACCAATGGTGTAAGTGCCTTCTGTGTGGAGACTGCATGTCCTCCGCGTGGATGAGTTTCCTCCGAAAGACATGCATGAATGGACATGCCTTCGCTGAAGGTTGGCCATCGGGCTGGCAACTCAGCACCATAAAAATCGACTGCCAATCATTAAGTTCCGCTGTGGCGACCCCTAACTGGGAACAGCCGTAAAGACAAACAAACAATACCAATGGTGTAAGTGATATACATCTAAATGCATCTAAAATGATACTCATACCTAAACCAAACTCTGACCTCAAAACTACAGACCTATAGCCCTAATAAATCTTGATATGAAAATATTTGTATCAATACTAGCAAATTGAATTGAACCTGTTATCCCAAACATTGTTCCCCCTGAAAAATCAGGTTTTATAATACATAGACAAACCTGTGATCACACCCTCACACATGACACCATGATCACTCTCTCTACCCATACCCATACTCCAATCTATATCTTAGCCATCGATGCCTCAAAAGCCTTTGATAGACACAATGTAAACTTTTTGCTCAATATATTACCTCTTTTTAACATACCTAATAACTATATACAAGCTATCAAAACACTATACTCCAAGGCTCATACTTATCTACAAATTAATAAACATCAATCTTCTAGAATTGAGATTGAGAAGGGTGCCAGCCAATGTTGTCCTATGTCCACCCTAACTTTTTAATCTATACATTGAATCCCTTTTTCTACTCATTTCTCAGAAAACTTACCATCATATCCCAAATATCTTTAACACCAAAAATTACCATATCTGCTTTTGCTGAAGATGTAAATCTTTACTGCTCCCTACCCAATTCAGACCTGCAGAAACCACTATCTGCCATAGACACTTTCTCAAAATTCTCGAATTACAAACTGAACCTAAAGAAAACAAATATCTTCCCTATTAACTCCCACTGTCAAATTCCCACCTATTCCTTAGCATCTGGTATTAAAACTAACCAATCATTGAGTTATTTAGGAATGGGTCTATATTATATGTCTGAAGATTTCTAACTTCGAACACCATATGATCGACAGCATATGGTCGAAGTTAGAAAACTTTGAACATTTAAAAATAAATAAATAAAAAATGAATGAATGTAATGGGTTAAAGTGGGGGGGGGGCAAGATTTCCTTTACTTCCCTGTAGTGCGATCTCAGAGTTGGTATATTTAAAGAGCAGGAGGTGTGGGGGTGCAGGGGGGCTTGCCCCCTTCCTACAACTGTTATTTTTGGGTTTGTTTTTTTTTTTTTTTTTTTTTTTTTTTTATATTTTATGTATGTTCGAAGTTTTCTAACTTCAACCATATGGTGTCGGTCATATGGGGTTTGAAGTTAGAAATCTTTGGACATATAGTATAGACCCTCTAGGAATACCCTTTCACCAAGATCCTAAACAATGATATGCAAATAATATTATTAAACTCTGGTCAAACATTCAACAAGATCTTAACAGATGGACAAAACTTCAACTCCCATTCCTTGCTAAAATAGCCACAATCAAAATGAATCTTCTATCTATATTTCTATATATTTTAATACCTCCAATACTATTAACCAAAAATTCTTTAAAACCATCCACTCCACAATTTCCAAATTTATTTGGGTCCCCAAATCAATCTGAATCGGTTACAATAAACTGATCTACCATAAAGACTATGGGAGTTTAGGACTACCTGACTTTAAACTCTATTACGATATCATAAATTGTAATAGACTAATAGCATTAGCTGACATACCCCATCACAACAACAATGGTTCCCAACCTGGGTAAAACTATTACACAACTATATCAAAACATTAGGCCTAAACCGCAGAGCCCTCCCCTTCCTTTACAATGAAACTTAAAAGCTCTTAAAATACACCCAGTCATTAAACATAAAATCACCATCATACAAAAGACTTTCAAATCCTTAAACTTATATTATGCATTCACTTCCTTACAACCAATCCACCTTAACTCCAATCTCAAAATGAATAACAATATGATTAACCTAAACAATTATTCCCACCTCAAGAAACTAACCATCTCTGATATATTTCCCTTCAAGAACAATACTATCACTGAAATGAGAGCTCAGTTAAAGCTCCCTAAAAGCTATACTATCATTTTTAAGGAAATTTGAGACCTTAGCCAATACATCATAGACAATCCTGATATCAATGCAAATGACATTCAAACCTGTAAAATCATATGGAACCTCCTATCCTCAAACAAAAAAATGCTAACTCCTACAAATTCATTCTAACAATTAAAACTCAAAAACAAGTTATTTACTCTAAATACTGGAAGGAAATTGATCTTTCAATCACAAACAAATATCTCAAGCAATCCAGCTTACCTCAAAACTTAATCCCGTCAAAAAACTTAAATATACACAGATCATGATACTTCATAATACATACTTTACTCCAACCATTCTATATAAAATATACCAATCCACCTCTCCATTCTGCTTCTACTGTGATAACCACAAAGCTGACCTACTCCACATCTTTTGGAGCTGCAGAAGCACCTATAAGCTATGGTGCTCACTTATAGTCCAACTATAAAAAATGGGCTATGAAAAATCAACCTTATCTTGGAAGCTAACTCTCCTACACATCACCCTCACTGGCCTGACTAAACTACAAACATGTATATTAGTAACACTAGTTTCAGTACTCAAATATTACATTACACTACATTGGAAGGACAGAGCATCACTCACCTGGGAAGGTTTCAAACATTTAGCTACCAAATACCTGCTAGCTCACAAATATCTAACCTACACACAGAAATCCCACACCCTTTTTACAGAATTTTGGAAATCCCTTTTTGATCACATTCTGTGTTGACGTTGGTACTCTATAATTATTGATGAACACTTGGCATATGTGTAAATAATTCTAACTACTTTCTTATCAATTTTATTATTCAGCACTGTATTCACTGGTCTTTATGATACTTTTCAAATATCATTGTTATGTTCACTATATTTTTAATCAGAAAAGAAATAAAATTTTTTTCACAAAAAAAAACAATATTAGAAAATAACAAAATGGGTACACATTACAAGCAGTAATTACATATACTGACTGACAGAGATTAAAATAATAAATATGAATGAAAGTTACAATAGCAATAGATGATTATACAATAATTAAAGAAGAAGTATGGTCAATTTAAACCAATAAATAAATATAAATTCCATAATCATAAGAAATGTATTAATATAATGTTGAAAGAAAGGGAAGAAAAGAGAGGAAGACATAAAGAGAGGGAAAGAAAGTTCAGCTAGTAGGTATTAACTAGTAGATGGTGAAGGAATGTGTACAACCCTGATTCTGTGAGAAAGGATAAAAAATTCTATTTTACAGTTGCGAAATGTGGTTAGTATTATGTTTGAAAATCTCAGTGACATATTTAATCTATAATATCCTGACAATACAATATTTGCAGGACAAAATTTGTAATTTTGTATAGCCTCTTGATACCACAGTAATCCCATACTTTTGATGCCTAGAGCATAATTCAGAGACATCAGTTTAAGTGTTGATTTTAGTCAGTGGTAGTAGGTAAGGACTTCATGGATCATCTTATTAACTTGCTAGAGCTGACAGGTATTTAGGCATTTGTAGCATGAAAAAAGAATGGGGAAACATATCCAAGAAGATTCACATTTACATGTTTCCAGAAGAGAAGCCTCTCCTTTTGGCATCTATTCCCTGAAGTCAAGGCAGACGTCAAGGTCTTTTTGCTGGCCAGTATACAGACAAGTGCAAACTAGGCATGGTCACTGAATCCCAAAAAGACGCAGATAGTATTCAAGAGTCCTGTTGCAGAAAGCTAACTGGGGCCAGAATCATGGATTTAAACTCAATGTGAAAAAAATGCATAATAGTTCCCTTAGGAAAGATGCTCACCCTGGAAATTACTACACTGATAATACAACCCTAAAATTAGACCCAGTGATCAGGTATCTGGAAATGTATATTGACAGTAACCTGAGTTTTGACCACAATGTGTCTATTATGATAAGAGAATCATTCTATACTGCACAAGTAACCTGATCTTGGACCACAATGTATCTATTGTGATGCAAAAATTATTCTAAATTGAACAAGTTATAAGTAACGGCATGGCATCTGTGTTCAAGGAAGTCATGATTCCACTGTACGCAGCACTTATCAGATCAGTCACTGATTACAATGCACCCTTCAACAGGCACCCGGCCAAGCACTTGAAACAGATTAATAGATAACAAAGGTTCCTCACAAAAAAATACTGGGAGTTAACAAAAGGTCCAATGTGGACAACCTCAAAGCCCTATTCCTGTAATCACTCTCCAACAGACTGCTGTGCAGCAACCTATGTCTAGTCTAAAAGGTATCCTCTGATCCTACACTGAAGGGATTTATTGCAGATTCACAAAACAAGTAGCAACAGAAATACCTATTCTAAGGACTTAAATCTTGTCTGTGACATAAACAGGACACGGTGGAAGCACAGGTATGTGTTTTAAAGATTACTCTTTTTCTGGAACAGGCTTTCCATCCTTGTAAGCAGAGCTCATCCCTAACTCTATTCTAATGTAACTTGGACCATTGGATGGTAAATCACAAATTTATGTACAAAAATACATGTTGAACTTGTAGAAATCCTATTTAATAGACTAAAACAAGGCTGTCGGGAAAAACAAATCTCTTCATCAGTGATACACTGATGAAGGGATTTGTTTTTTCCCGAAAGCTTTGTTTTGTTCTATTAAATAGCATTTCTACAAGTTCAGCTTGTTTTTTTGTACTTGGATCATTTGCTGTGTTAGATGTATTGGTTGTAGATCTTTTGTGTAGGAAATAACAAATTTACCCCTGGTTTGGCTCCTATGTCTCTAATGGAAAAGGGTGGCCTGTGAATGCTTGATATCTACAAGGCTATATTGTAACCATAAAATTCCTTAAAGGTATTGACATATTACTTATCAGCAAAATTTTGGTAAATCTGAGGTAAGCTTAGATAGGTTTAAAAATACTTTCTTTGGTCAATAGCTTAGTAACCACCTATGAACCTGTAAGCACAGAAGTCAGCTGACACTGTCTCAAGGATGCAAGCAATTTTAATAGTAAAAAAAAGGCAATCATCTTACAAAGTTTCTAACACTCTAAATTGGAGACACATTTTCTTTACTTTTATTAACTCTTTCAAATATTAAATATTAAACAAGAAATGAGGGAAGGGGACATGTGTTGGGGAAATGGAGAAAGTAGCACATCTATAATCCAGTTTAACAAATTGTTGTAGTTCCAATCACAAATACAATAAACATTATTTAGTGGGGCATGCATACATTTTGCTTTTGTCAGTACAGCCAGTACTGTAACACATCTATATGACACTCCTTGACTGCTTCAGTTGTCTATCTTGTAGTAAATTTTCATATTCATTACAGCAATAAATAAATAAAGAAAGAAAGCTACTATGACCAGTTTCTCCTTTACTGACAAAAAGTAGTAGATATTTCACACCAGACTAAATCTAGCACATCTGCCTTCAATGTTGAAAAATGATGGGCTCTAGTGACTTCTAGGTATAACAAATATGGCCTATAAAAAATGGAGACATACCTAGTAAAAGAGCTATTACACAAATTAAGAGACACAATTAAACTGAAGCTTTACCCAAAAAGAGTCCACCTATTCCAGTTCGTTGAATGTTTTCTCAAAATGAATCCAACACAGGACCTTTAACAAAAATATCCTTACATCTTCTAACCATCACCAATCATGTCATTACCAGTCTGGTGACGAAGTATTGAATATCTGATATAATTCAGCTGGAAGGAGAAAGCATGTGCTTCTTTTTATAATTGTTTGCCAAGCAGTACTTTTTGCTACATGCAAGCTGTGCCATAATTGTTAGTCTAGATACTTATAAGTCTGATAATGCCTGATTGTATAACTTGCTTGACTATACAGAGTCTGCAAACTGTTGTAACATGTATTATAGTGTCCCCCAGATTCTGAAAAGCTTGCACGGCGTGCATGATTAGTGTTAGATGAAATTCTGCCAATATGGCAGCCGAGCGATCCACGTACGTGCACGTCTGACGTGCACGAGCGCTGAAGTACTAGTGCTGCACGTCCCCAGCCCCCATATGCAAATAACCCCATTTGCAGGTGAAAACCATGCAAATTAGGTAAATTTTCCATCCAGAAAGCAGGAATCAGGGCGTGCAGAACTAGCATAATATGCAGAAATGTACTAAGTTAGTAACCGAGTACGGTACTGCAAACTGCAAAACAAAGCTATGACAGCTCCAAATAAAGGCTGCATAGCATTGAGGAAGCATGCCAATGGCCAAGTAGAAGGCCACTGACATTGCAAACAATGCCAAATGTACAAAATACAATTTTTATGATATGTCCGCTGATCACGTCCGTTGAAGCATATGGTAGTGGCATGCAAACGGGATCAGGGGGAAAATAATAAAATAAACCTAAAATAAGCATTCTAACTAAAAGCTGTAGTCTGCCATGCAAGTCAATGGCAGGCAGAAGACAACCTGGCCAGTGAGTAATGGTTGCTAAGGGGGGAGGCTCAGTGTGGGACATGTAACTATGCATTAGCAGGCAATCCTATGCAAATGAGGTGAAGGATAGTGAATCCCAGTTTTCCCCAGGGTGTGAGGCAGGTCCCAAGAGTGTAAGAGTATAAATAGCTGGGTGCAAGACTAGGATATAGGTGACATCATGGGTGTGTGTATCAGGCATATTGTAAGTAGATTGGAGCCCTGTGGCTCGGGATTGCTCCTAGCTTAGCACCTAAGCTACGGCTGTGTCTAAACCTGCCTAGCATCCTTTACAAAGTGTAAGCGGGTGTGCACGCCACGCACCGGGTTTTACAGGAAGAAAAAAGAAATTAAACCAGGAAATATCAGCTATGTGCACATTTGAACAGGGAGGCAATGGGAAGGGAAAACAGCAGTAGGAAGGTAATCAAGGAGAACTAGCTGAGCTGGCAGGTGAAATGTATCAGAATCAGCTAATTACACAGGCAGCAGACCAACCCAGCCCAGAACACTACTATAAACTAAGCATACACCTTCCCCTCTGGGTTTTCCACACTCTATACCACCAGTGTTTACAAGCGGGGACATTTTTTACATACAAACCTAGAAAATGAGAAATGCTGCAGCAGGCAACATAGAACAACATGTGCAAGAGGCTGAGGGTGGTGAGGATGTGAATGCTGCCGAACAACCCACAGTGAGGAGACAGAGAAGAGTGTACAGACCCAGGGTAACCTACGAGGGGGTACATGAGCTGGAGATAGTGGAGTGCTATCGGGTGGACAGAGACCTCCTACAGCAAATTGTTGAGCTGTGCCGGTCATACCTGACACACCAAACTGGCCAAGAGAAACCCATCCCAGTGGATAGCAAGGTATGTGTAGGCCTAGGTACACTAACCACAGGTACGTTCTAAAGCACAACTGGGGATATCATGGGCATGTCACAAGCATCAGCATCCAGAGTATTCAACCAGTTCCTGAATGCCATGTCAGCACATGCCAGTGAGCATGTATATTTCCTTAACAGTCATGAGGTGTTGACAAGCAATATGCGTCTTTTCCACCAAATAGCAGAATACCCTGGGGTAGTGGGTGCTATAGACTGCATGCACTTATGAATCAAAGCACCACTCGGTGAGCAGTGTAGGGCCTACATCAACCGCAGGGGCATCCACTCCATCAACTGCCAGTTTGTATGTGATGCCCAGGGCATTATAATGAATGTGTGTGCTGGCTGCCCTGGAAGTTATGACGATTCACGCTTATGGCATCTGATGCAGCTGTACCACAGATTTGCCAATGTGGACATCCCCTATGGTCACCTAGAGGGGGATGCTGGGTACCCACTGGAGCCATGGCTGATGACACCCATCAGAAAGGCACACACACCTGAACAACAACGCCATAATGAGGCACACGCACAGGCCAAACATATAATAGAGCGTGTGTTTGGGATGCTCAGGTCACGGTTCTAGTGTCTGGACACATCCGGTGGAGCCTTGCAGTATTCACCAGCTACATGTGCCCAAATTGTTATGGTACGTGCCATGCTACACAATATGATCTTGCAGAAACAGCTGCATCAGGAACAGCATGGGGCAGGGCCACACAGCCCCCCACCAATGCCAAGGCTTGTACAGGCACAAAGTGACTCAGAAGAGGAACACCCTGAGCCTGCTCCAGTAGGCAGAAGGAGGCATGTCCAGTATGTCCTGGCCTTGGCAAAGGGGCAACGCATAGCATATGCACTGACACAGTAGAGACCCAGGGAATGACACCTCTCTCTGACTCACACAGACAGTAAAAGGGATGCCAAATATGACACTACCCATGCTCAATCATGTATAGGGAGTGTACTATGTGCATTCAACATAGGCAGCCTTCAAGCACCTTCCTCAAGTCTGGCACACCCTCAAGATAAGTCAATCAACCTACCAATTGCCAAATGGAGTGGAATGTGTTGTTACCTGTAGCTATGGTATGGATGTGAGCATGCAAGGGAATTGGGTGGCCGAATGTTAAGGCAGCAGGCAGTAGACATCCATAGTGGCACCATGACATTTGTAACACATACTGGAGTCACGATAGTAGCCGGTACCACACAGGGTGACAAAACCTACTGCAAGAAATGGGCTGAGTGACATGTATGTCCATAAGAGCCACACATGCCAGTCAGGAGCGTTCACATACCCAACAACAGTCTCAGCCAGCAGGACAGGTGCAGACAAACACAAACAAATGCTGTACTATGGCCTCTGAATGAGCCCTATGGGTAACCCCTCCTCCAGGTCTACACAGACAGACTACAGCAGGCCAGGCAGTTGGATGTAAGTTGTGAATGCTAGGAAGTCAGAAACTAATATGTAGGTAATTAAAGCTAAGAAGCTAAGATCTGTAGTACACTGGCATGCCTCTAGCCATCACGATAGGTAAGACTACAGACTGAAAAGGAGTACCTGACATACCAGTACAGTCCTGGTAAATGTGAACAAGTGTCAGGTGTGCCCCCCATCCAACGTACACTTATAATAACAGGCAGGTGTGTCCCCCCACTCCTGTGTAGAACAGTAGAAACAGTCAGGTGTCCCTCCCCCCATGCAGAAATGTAGCAACAGTCAATGCCAAATGACTGATGGATACCTTGCAGACACATGCTACCTGTCAGTGTACAACACAAAGGTCAGCACCACAGTGCAAACTACCTAGACTTGATCCAAACATGCAATACAGATGGCCATACTGGGCATGCTCACACACTTAAACACATGAAGGCCATGTCTGCAAACACCAGGCCATGTCTGCAAACACCAGTGGACCAGACATATCTGGCAGTCGCAGTTCTTAGTGCAGACACATGTCAGTATGCACCACCCCTGCCTTGCACACACAGTGGATATGAATACAGACATATATGTAAGGACAACAAACTATAATAAGCCAAAGGTAAATGGGCATAGATGTGTGGAAGAGGGTGACCGTGACAAGGAGCCATCCAGGCCTGTCCCACCCAGCACACAGCCAAAGGGCCCTAAACACATGAGGTGCAGATGTCACCCACTGCAGATACTAGCCACCAGTATCTTTCAGCATGACAGACTATGTGGTGCATGTGCCAGCTGTGCAACATGACTGTACAAGGAAGTAGTCATCTAGTAGCTGTATACACGTACCTGTGACATATGACCCCATGTGTGCCCACATGTGGCATGTCAACCCCTACATGAATGGGTTATGACCCATGCACACACTCACCTCCCCATAGCTGTATTATGACAAGCTTGCTGAGGTCATCCAATGTGAAATGCACCTTTGGGAGAGCTGTAGCTCAGTAATCTCCATGACATGTCCCATAACTGCGTACTGCTGTAGTGATAAACTAGTTAGGTAGTAGCTCTAATCCCAGACTTGACAATTGTGTGAGTGTGTGTTTGTGTGCGTGTCTGACTGTGTAGAGGGAAATGCCTTTTAGGCTACTCACACTCCGTACAAATCATATACTCAACTTTGGCAAGGCTGCTGATGTCACTCACATAGAAATACACCTCTGGGACAGTCATAAACCAATGATCTCTGTAGCGTGTCCTATAACTGCGTACTGCTGTAGTGTGATGAAGTAGACAGGTAGGTGTTCTAATCCCAGACTTACTAACTGTGTTTGTTTGTGTGCATGTGTCTGCTGAGTAGACAGCAGTGATTTTTAGGTTACTCACACTCCATACAAATCATATGCTCAACCTTGATAAGGCTGCTGATGTCACTCACCTAGAACTACACCTCTGGGAAGGTTATAGCCCAGTAATCTCCATAGCACATCTTGTAACTGCATACTGCTGTAGTGTGATAAAGTAGTTAGGTTGGTGTTCTAACCCCAGATTTACCAACTGTGTTCGTGCATTAATGTATTTGTGTGTGTCTGACTTAATAGAGAGTAATGCTTTTTAGGCTACTCACTCTCCGTACAAATTATATACTCAACTTTGGCAAGGTTGCTGATGTCACTCACCTAGAAATACAACTCTGGGAATATCATCACCCAATAATTTCTGTAGCACGTCCTGTAACTGCGTACTGCTGTAGTTTGATGAAGTAGATAGATAGGTGTTCTAACCTCAGACTTACCAAGTGTGAATGTGTGTGTGTGTGTCTGACCAAGTAGAGAACAATGCTTTTTAGGGTACTCACACTCCTTGGAATACATATACTCAATGTTGGCAAGGCTGCTGATGTCAGCCACCTAGAAATACACCTCTGGGAAGGTTGTAGCTCAGTAATCTCTGTAGCGCATCCTGTAACTGTGTACTGCTGTAGTGTAATTTCTAACTGTGGTAGGGTTCCATCTTCATCCATGGCAGTTCTGGATGTTTTGTGTGTGTTTCAATGTCTGTGTATGGAGCAATGCATTATAGGCTACTCACTCACAGTACATTACAAATGCCCTACGTTGGCAATCCTGCTGATGTCAGTCATTGTGAAATACACCTTTGGGGAAGAGTTTCTCTAGTAATCCCTGGGGTGCATTCTATAACAGCTCCATGTTGTATTGTGATATTGACCTCGATCAGGGGTTCTATACCCACACATGTCAGTTTTGGATGTTTCGTGTGTGTCTCACAGTCTGTGTAGGGAGCAATGCATTTTAGGCTAGTCACTCGCAGTGCAGTTGACATGCCCTAATTTGGTAATCCTGCTGATGTCATTCATTGTGAAATACATCTTTGAGGAAAAAGTACTTCAGTAATGTCTGTGGCGTGCACTAGTTAGGCAGGGGTTCTACTCCCAGACATGACAGGTGTGTGTGTGTGCGTGTGTGTGTGTGTGTGTGTGTGTGTGTGTGTGTGTGAGAGAGAGAGAGAGAGAGAGAGAGAGAGACCTCTGGGCAATGTGGAGGGGGTTTTGCTTATTTCTTTTATGGTGGCCCTACTATATATCACAATGTCAACCATACATGGATAACAGATGTAAATTAGCTGAGAGGCTGGGGTGCAAAGCCATACCCATGCATGTGACATCAAGGCCAGCCAATCACAGTTAGCAACCCCACTGTGCCTTCACATGTGACTCACAATGGACATACCATGCCTGACAACATGCCCTGTATGGACAGATGACACTGAAATCAGGGCATACTGTTAGCATGCTATCAATATAGGTGCAAGGTAAACCTGCTGCCTATTACCAGTTCCTGCCACAGGTGGGCAAGACTGGAACATCTGATGATAATCTGTGTTCACAACATGGGCCAGACACACCAGGTACAGTAGCACATGTCACTGTACATGCATGTGGGAGGCATGCACATCCCAGACAACATCCATGTCATGGACTAAGGAACACATACATGGCAAGTGATGCACAGCATTGGCCACACACAATGGTCACCCAGGTGACTGGATGGGGGATGCAATACCCACCTGTGTGAGCAAATGCAGAAACTACAGGCCTGAGCCACAACGCAGACCATTGTCATGCAGCCTGATGCCAATGTATGCACATCGCCTACCCTTGTACAGCCTGCTGGCACAGTTCACCACCACACACTCATGCAGACATGCACCCATACATGTCAGAACTGGCACCCTGCATGTTAGTGTGTGTGTGTGTTGTATGGTGCATATGTCTGCATCCACACTCACTACAACTCCCAGGGCATACTGAAGCATGCTGTCTGATGTATGACACATCCTCATACCCCTTGCCCATATGACCTCCGTATGACTCATGTGGTGCATGTGATACCTGCACATTGATGTGTTTGTGGCAATCCCACTAGTGATGAGTTGCACTCCTGGGCCTGCGAAGTGTGTCAGTGTGTGTGCATCCCTGTGTGAGTGTGCCTGTGTTGACTCTGGCACCTGTTGATCCAGACAGTCATGTGTATGTCATCTACCATATATCTACCGTATCCCTGTTGCAGATGTCACTCACCATCACATATATGTTCTGAGTGCTCCACAGTAGGTAACCCATGTGGTGCATCAACTTCATCAAACTGTGACAGCACTACATAGCTGTCAGGGGTTTCATACCCTAAGCTGGTAGGTGTGTAACACAAACATGCTTCAGTTTTACTCTCCCACCCCTCTCTGTCATGTATTTGCCTCTGTCTGCCTCCCCCACACCATCTCTGGTGGATGTGGAGGCCCACACCTGCTTTGCTTAGGCAGCAGCATGTGTATTTTAAGTGATGCTCATGATCAGCTGATGGCCACTGCATGAATTGCAGCCCTCCTCTAGCTGATTGAATGTGGAACAGCTGCGGTAACATTCCCATAGCCAAATGCATGGAAACAAAATCCAATACCTGAGAACATCATGGTGGTGTTGGCCCTTTTCAGTCACTGTGAGCAGGAACTAGATCTGTTGTTTGGCAAACAGCATCTCAGATGGATTGAGGATTTACCTCTAACAACATACACTGTGGAAACAGGGCAACAAACAGGAAGGAGATATGCCTGACCTGACTACATACTGTAAGTGCTGCTATACTGCATGTGGAGTAATGTTGGTTTAACAGAGTTCATTTGGATATGTCTGTCGTTCATGTCGCAATACCTGCCATGTCAGTGCCATGTATATGAGGAATCCCCATCTGCAGGGTCATCTGCAGACTGGGCAATGTTGTGCATTTGGTTTCATGTGTTAGCCATGGTGCACCTATCTGTGGAATGCAGAAGGTAGTGTGAGGATTGCAGTCTGTAGATGGTGAAGGCTGTGACAGTTATTACTGACTTCATATCCCTCTTAGGACATATGTTGTAACAAAGCCCGTTACAATGGTACATTTATGGGGTTATCACAGCAACATGTCTATACTGGCCCTGTGTATGTGCTGTCAGCCACACCTCTGTCAATCTTTGTACATATGTCATGCATGAAGTGTTGCATATGTGCTGAACACCATAAATAGTGTCATCATATTTGATAACAAGCCAGTGATATATCAGATTGCTACACATGTCATGTAAAGTAGGGATTATATTTCATGACATAACCTGGACATTCTGTGGATGTTTGTACAGTACTGAGGTCTGTGTAGTGATGGTGAATGTCAGCAGTGTGTCTATTGTTAATAAGTACATTAGTCTGTGTACAGACTGTGGTAGATGTCATTGTTCTAGCTCCCCTTCTATCTGATGTTACATGCTGCCCCACTGTATGGTACCTTTTTGCTGTACAGGTTTGTAGGGCCATAAACACACATGTCCCATACCACAGACAGCCATCAGACCAAGCTGTGTAGCAGCCCAGTATATGTAGGGTCATTCTGTGAGTGGCACATATGAGGATGGTGTAGAACAGATAGTCCATATACTGTAATAATATGCTAGCTTACCGTATGTGGCTGTGGCTGTGTTCACATTGGTTGTGGTTATGCACTTTCACACAGGTGTATCTTACCCTGTGCTGTGACATGGCTGTTGAGCCTGCTACATATGCAGGTACATGTGCATTCCCCCATATGAGATGTAGGCCAGTGTTGAGCTAGCCTGCACAGTGCATTGTTACATGCCTAGCAGCCTAGTGTACTTACCCAATGAGATGTCATGTGCAGACACTTGCCAGATGTACTGCTGCTGGTCCTCCCCTAAAAGTCATGTATGTCAGACAGAGGAGTGGGATGCTGTACAGATGTATGTCAATATCTAGTGGGTAGTATGTGTCCATGGCACCCCTGTACTAGCAGTCATTATGTGTGAGGCCAGACAGGAGTGTGTGAATCCAAAACCTATGGTGGCAAATGTATACCAGTCATTATGTGTTATACCCATCTACATGGCTGTCTACATCAATATTGACAGCCCTGGTACACATGTTGTGCAGTAAGGGATTATGTGTATTCCTCTGGACTGTACAAGGTGTGTCCACAGTTCCACCTATATTGGCCAATATCTCTGCTGCACTCCACAGGGGCATTACATGCTAGCAGCGGTACTTTACAATGATTTCTTTAGGATGTCTGTCAGTAGCCAGTGGCACACATGTTATGAGCAGATGTTACCTTCCACACACGCCATGTCTGTGAAGGCAATCCCAATGACAGTAGCAATAGTCTAGTAATATACCTGCTATACATACCTAACATCCCCTTGCACTATGACTTTGGGACTACTGGGGCTGGGGTAGTGCTATACTTTATGTCCAGGACATATGGTGGAAATATATGTACATATACTTATCCTGATTGCCATATATATATATATATATATATATATATATATATATATATATATATATATATATATTTCCACATGTGTACTACTTCTGATTACCACTGTCATGGCAACCACGCACTATAAATCCCTACAGCATGTGGGCGTGGTGCCTTTACATTTCCTGTGCGATGGACATCCTTCCTGTGTGTGGGCATCAGTGTTACAGACAACATGTAGCACTACCTCTTACAGGAGAACCTGCACACTCAGAGCGGCCACATATTTGTAGGAGGATCAGGAACTACAGACAGAATGTGAGTAGAGTTGTGTTATGCTTTGTATAGTACTGGTGTTACAGGGTGTGTGTGTGTGTGTGTGTGTACATACTAGTCTACCTTGGAATGCAGTCTGTCTGCATAGCTCACTACTGTGGGTCTATCCTCTTGCTGGACAGAGGTATACCTATCATGTGATGTCCGTCCACCACACAGGTTTTGTGTCAGATATTGCACTGGCAGTGTGTGTGTTGCATGCTATCAGTACATAGCTATATCCATTTATGTTTCTAACCTCAATTCCCTGACTAAGGGTATATTGCAGACTATCCTATAACACAAGCACTTAGTGTATGGCAACAGTGTTCCACATATGTGCCTGTGTGCCGGCCTCTGTCCTCCATCTACATACCAAGCTTTGCAAACATGTCATGCTGTTGGGGGTTGTTCTGTAGTGGCCTGTGAGTATATCACACTGCCATTGCTGCAATTAGTCCACTGCTGTTGTATCCCCCACACATACAGTGGGTCTGGGGCCATATATGTGTGGGCATCACCTACATAATACATGTGTGCCCTTATGCACTGCAGAGGCCAGTGTATGTAACAGTGGTATATGGGCCTGTATTATTGAATCTAGGTGGGGAGCACCATAAATAACCTGGGCTATTACAAAGTGTGGGGGTATCAGGGATGAGCTGCCACAAGGTACCTGGCTGTGCAGTGCCGTATACTTCACCTATACTGACATTACTTACATGAATTGGGGTACTGCAAGCCTACTGCCTCCTGCCATACAGACTGTTCTGTTTGTCGGTGTGGTCATAATGGTGTCAGTCATGCCTTGTTATGTACCAGTTACAACCCATTTGATCACTAAATGTCTTTACCTTCTACTGAGTTTGTACAGAGTGTAGATAGAAGCTACTGAACTACACACCTGCAGTACATACTGTTGATTGTTTGGTATCCTGTGGCCCACACTGTCTTCACTATTGTACAATCTGAAGGGCTTGACCTGGACAGCAACAGATGTGAACCCTTCTAGAATACTGTATTGGTGTAACTGTTTCACAGCTGCAGTATTCTGCTTATATGGTTGTCAGTATCTGAACAGCTATATGACATGGCATATAGAACTGTTATAGTACACAATTAAAGGATTCCCATTTCTGCAAACCTGTGTGTTGTGTCTTTCCTATGACCTTTCTATGGGTATATGTTGCAGACAATGAGTGACATTTTTATGTGTGGCCCATACAATGTCCAGTTGTTCAGGTGTTAACTGTAGGTATAGTGGCTGTTCCATATTGTGTGCATCTGGCTGTTCCATATTGTGTGCATCATCTACATATGTATCTTACTGTACATATATCTGCGTGTGTATGTGTGGTCACATGCATATATATATATATATATATATATATATATATATATATATATATATATATATATATATATATATCTGCATATCTGTGTCTGTGCATCTGTATCCTGGGGATGTTGATGGCTTCCACATATTACATGTCCTATGGGAGGCAGACTGTACTTGGTAGAGTGTTGCAGGGCGCACATTTTTGGCTGTGGAGGGGATGCCTATTCGTACAAGAAGTATAGTGTGTGTGGGGCCTCTCAACCCCATTTACAGTGCATGTGGACATATAAGTATTTGTTAATCTGTCATTGCTATCTACAGATGTATGGCCATATATACCTATATAGATATATATATATATATCTGCTAACATATATATAACTATGTCTGTATATACCTACATAGATATATATCCGCGTACACATATGTAATGTGCTGTGTATATGTAGACACATATATGTGTTGACTTAGGCATATGCATGTACATATGTGCATATATAGTGATATATATGTATATAGAGTTAGTAAAACTATATATATATATATATATATATATATATATACTTATATAGATATGTTATATCTGTTTAGATTTTAAGATGGTTACACACACAGACATCTAGGTGTTGGTATACATTTTCTGTACTGTTGCATAACAGGACTGGGTGATATGTGTCTGAGAAGATTGCATTTCTGTGTATGTGCCATGGTTTAGTGGTACGTCACTTTGTCTAGGGTGTGCAGGGTGCTTGGTTTGAGTCTTGCAAGAGCTGTTTATTTTGTTGCTGGGCAAAACAAGGCCCATTGGATACAGAGTGATTAAGGCACTTTTAAGAAGTTGTAAGCGGGTTTGCGCGGGTTTGCATGAAGACAAGCAGTGCTAACCTCCGCTTATGTTTTCTCAGACTCAGTTAGCTTTGGATTTGCTCAATCTGTGTAGGCATAACTTACCCCCATGCAAACCCACACAAACCTGCTTACTGCTGCTTAAAAGTGCTTACTGCCGCTTATGCCCACACTAATTTCTTTAAAAGAAAAGAAAAAGGGGTTGATATGAAATTCTTGAAAAAAGGGGCACAAACAGGGTAAGACAGTAGGGAAAATAGCTAGGCGTGTGCAGGAAGGGTATAGGAAAAGTCCATAGCTGCCCATTTCTTCTACAGCGACAGCTGTGTATATACACTGGATTTGGAGGTTCGTTTGGACCCTCAAACCCCTGTGAGAGGGGTGAGGACAACATATATTCATTGTGATGCCAATTAGACCATATTACGTGTCCAGTGGACACTTGTGCAAAATGGACAGCTATGTACGGGGCGAGAATTTTTTGTGAGAACAGATTGCCCTTTTGTTTTTTTCAGGTTAGAGTGGGATGTTAAGACAAACAAGATGCATACAGGGGCGGTATATGGCACATGTGGGGGGTAAACACCTTGAAAGGGGAGGGGTGTTTGGAAGTTGCAAGCCCATGAGCCCCCAACTGAAAACAGTGGGACTGAGGTCCCCACCAATGGGCAGTCACCACTGCACCTTCACGGCCCCAAAGGTGGCTGTGCTGGGGGCTGTGTAGGAGGGGCAGGCTCACCCTCTAATTGAGCCACTCATCCCTCAAGCTGGTGTAGTCAGTCTCAAAACTCCAGATCAAGCTCCTTACGCACCATGGCCCGGACATGTTGACGGGTGACAGGTTCCCCTTCACGCCTGCTCTGGGGGGTGAGCCCCATCCCCTGCAGCAGTTCCACCCAAAGGTGGCGCAGGACCCACGGAGGAGGAGGTCCCAGGCTGGGCCCCAGATGTGCTGATGCCCAGTGCCATGGCCAGCTGAGGTGGGCGGGTGGGTCCACTGGGACCGGCCTCCCCATACGAGCTATGTTGTAGCAGGTTTATGACAGATATGGGTTAGCAACAGTCAACAGCATTCAGGATCAGTTATAACAGCATGCATAGGTATTTCCATTAACCCAAAACACCAGATTTAACACAGTTGCAGAACAAGCAGAACACATGCATATATGGAACAACAGTGGCCATTACAAGAGCATGCAGGTTTCATTCATGGCAACAGGCCACCAATATGGGTGTATTTTAACATGGCACATGCATAGAAACATGTGAATATTTATAAACCATTAGAACATATGTCCTAACAAATGTATGGGGTGTACACATACCAGTTGAGGAGTGTCATTGGGTTACTATGCACATATGATAGGGGTGAGAGAAAGAGTTCAATTAACAACCAATATATCCTTGTAGTTTCACAACATTCTTAGCCACTGCAGTGATCTTTCCCTTACATGTATTATTACACTACCCAATGGCCTTATGTTGTACACTGGTATGTTTATTGATTATTATATACATGACCTGTGTCTTACATACAGGTGTGACAGGATGCAGGTGTTAAATGCAGCATATGTTGAGAATTGCTGTCATACACTTTGGGTGAGGTGCTATAATGACAGGTTTGTTTTCATATACATTCTATGACTATGTACACGTTTGACTATCAGTTATATGTCTTTGACGACAGCCTACATTTCTTGGATCATCACACTGTGTTTTCAGGGGGAGTACCAGTCTGGTGATATGGGTCATTTATCTGGACATGCTGGACAGATTGGAACAGTTGTGGGGTATAAATATGCATAAAACCTTTAATATGAACATTCTAGCACATTCTGTACAGTTGTTGGGTGCAATTATGCATACAGCTTTCTATCTGTACATTGTTACAAAATCTGTACAGTTGTGGGGTATGGTTATCCATTTAACTTAGTAGCACTCCTAGGATTCAAACCCCTGTTGTGTGTGACAAAAATTATAACTAACATTGCAGTACACTGTGCTATCAGGGAATTGATGTAAAGCTTTCTACTGTTTTCTATCTAGGTCTCCCTCACTTGTACAATATGACTGACCTCTTGGCACTTCCAACATTGTTATGCAGGACTTCATACACATTTTGTCTGCATACCACAGTGTGGGTGACACTGC
This sequence comes from Protopterus annectens, assembly GCF_019279795.1. Lineage (NCBI taxonomy): Eukaryota > Metazoa > Chordata > Ceratodontiformes > Protopteridae > Protopterus > Protopterus annectens. Next base: position 237,721,964 of record NC_056731.1, on the reverse strand, counting down.
TTAAACTACAACAGTACTATTTATAGTATGCAACAGTTTGCCAACATATGACAGAAGAGTAAACAGAAGAACTCCAGGGGTTATACCTTTATTCACAGACTATTACATGTTTATTTCTACTGGTACAACACTTTCTGAGGCTCTTATATTTATTTGTCATGACAGTATATGCAGACTAATTACTAACCTATCTCACGACGCAGCCTTTGCAACCTAGCATCATGGGCAGGCTGGTTCGCAGCCCGCTCATCTGCAGCTGTTGGTGGAATACAGTGATATTTAGCCATACCTATCCATAGTATACACAAGCAAGGCAATTGTTAACTACTTAGTGTAAAGAGTAGTTACTCAGTACTGGTGCATTAGCCATCTGCTGAGACTCCTGGATCCACTGTTTCAGTACATTCCCCCTCTGCCGCTTCAGGTCAGCATAGTGGTGCCTGACCTGCTCACCAGTCTGGGAGATATTTGTGGCACTGGTGAGGTCACAGTCAAGACTGTCCCAGGCCTCCATTTTATACTGCGAGCCCTGGTACTGGCCCTGCAGTAGTCTCTCATCATGGTGTTTTACCAGGAGCCATACCATGAGTTTTGACTCCTGGATGCCTAAGCGCTGCACTCTAAAACAAGTGCCTTCACCCACACCAGCCATTCTGCCTGCAGTAGAAAGCTACAATCACTTATAGGACGTATTCCTGCCTGTGTGGTTTAAATACGGCCAATTACCTGCACTTTTCTGTGATTGGCCAGGTTTGAAAAGGCTAAGCTATGGGCACACCTGCTTACCTAAGTTTGTCAGTGCTTAAAGGGGTATACTGCTAGGCAGATTGGACTGGCTCCCCTACACATTGTTTACTCTTTCTAAGTTGAGCTGTGCTGCGGTTAGCATTGCTTAATAGTTAATTTGCACTATATTTGCCTTTTGGCAGTGATTTATTCTTCATTATAGGCTATATATGTGTCTGGTATCCGTGATTCATGTGTACACGCACTGTATAAGGACCTGTGGACTTCTACAGTTTATTACAATAACACCTCACATCTGTGCTTACTGCAGTACTCCAGTTCACATATTTATGTTATGTAGCAGGTTATACCACTTCACACTGTACATAGATTCAGTTCACATGTTTGGTTTGATTTTCCTGTGGTGAGGATTAGTTTGCTGATATCTCATTCATCTATATTGCTATGATGGCTTAGTGGTTGACTACTGTGACTATAATGTACAGGGTCCTGAGTTCTAGCCTTGCAGAGGCAGTTTATTTTGTTGCTGGGCAGAACATGGGCCGCTATGTACAGAGTGATTAAGGCACTTTAAAGCAGTTGTACTCGGGTTTGTGTGGGTTTGCGTGACAGTAAGCGCTGCTAACCTCTGGTTACAGTTTCTTAAACCAGTTAGCTTCTACTTTGCTTAATCTGTGTAGGCAATGCTTACCACCGGCCACACAGGTGTACTCCCGCTTGCTGTTGCATACACCTGCGCTACTTCATGTACATGTCGGTATTATACATGCTTAAGTCAGGTGTACATGTCAGGTATGACTGTTCACGAAGGTCAGTGTAAGGTTAAGTGACATTCCAGTTTAGCATTTCTGGTTAGGCTACACTCAGGTATTTGGGTTAGGTTTAGTTATGCCATACCTGTGTTGTAGAGTAGATGTGAATAGTGGAGGAGTAGGCGGGTAGGTGGAGGGGGGACATTTTAACTGTAAAGTAGGCTGTTCGACTGATTGGTGGGGGAGCATTAGTGCAGGTATGCAGGGTGTTAGGATATGTATGTGAGGCAGGACAGGAGGTGTTAGTGTCAGTAGTTGGTGTAGGGGTCTGGAGTGTTGGCGGGGTGGCGGACTTCGCCAGATGGTGATCCAAGTGTGCTTGGATTTTCCCTTCATGTGTTATTTACATGTGTAGTCTGGGACAGCTGCGGTAATACACCTGGGTTGAGGGTTCCAGATTCTGCCAATATAGTTGTGTGGAGGGTGTCACCTACTTGTGACTGTGAACATTACTATGAATGCAACAGGGGTCAATAGGTAAGTGGTGTTATTGGGCCAAACAGAGGGGCTGATAGTGGGGACATGTCCAGAGATGTGCAGGACAGCTGACGGGAAGGTTCACAGCTGGTCATTTCCTTTACAGCGACAGCTGTGCATATACCCTGCATTTGGGGGTAGATCTGGACAATCACACCACTGGGTGGGGGTGAGGACAGCATTGCAATAATACTATGTGATGCCAATTAGTTTGGCTTACATGCCTACAGTGGGGTGTTGCAACCAAGTGTTTGTTGGTGTCATTTTGTGGGTTTGCAACAACACATCTGGTTATACCATCCTTTGCCATGTAAACTAGACTTTGCTGCAGTGGGACTCGTATCGGGCGTGGCTGCTCGTTAGGCATTGGCTCTGCCCAATGCACACTATTTATTACACCCTGGGGTGGTCCACATAGAACCACTCCAGCCAACACCTGCACAGCTAGGCCCATAATTTCATACCCATAGTTCCCAAACCACACATCCTCTTCGGCACTCTTCCTTACTCCAGGTGCAGGTCGGGTCTGGCCACACCAGTACACACTACCCACTCCCCACTTCTCAGGACCCATCACGTATGTTGTCTCACCCTATGAATCATCAGGCTTCCCCAACCTTGTGAGCAAGAGATATTTTTGTGCTTTATTGTGCAATAAATTTGTTGTGGAATCTGTGACTGGTTGTATTTTATTCATTTGTTCTGGTTTGTGGTGATACAATTTCCCCAACCTTGTAGTCCGAGAACATGCGTGCCCTGCTGTTGGATATCTGTATAATGGCTGGAAGCCCGAAAATCATAGAATTTTTGGGTTGTCCCATAAGGCACATTTTTGTCTTTGTTTCAAGATTAGACTTGGTGGGTCTCTCCCACTGGTAGTATCCTGCCAGTAGTCTGAGAAGCAGTGGTTTGTTTACTTTTATTGTGTGTTTGTATGTTTCACCTGTCTAGCTGGAGGGGTTGATGCTACGTGTTACACGTTTGTTGATTGGACCCCTCACCCCCATTGGCATGGCCTGTGAACATATCTAATTCTTAACTGCTGTATCATATCCTAGCTATATATATATGTATATTTACACACACACACACACACACACACACATATATATATATATATATATATATATATATATATATATCTGTATATGTTTGCATATTGCTGTATCTATACATATATATATATATATATATATATATATATATATATATATATATATATATATATATATATCTAACAACATATGGATGTATGAGTGTCTGCATATGTATATATCTACATGTGGGTATTTATATATATTCTGTCTATGTATGTATACATTTGTACTACTGCCTAATGAACACTATTGCTTACATCCTTGGGGCGGTCTGAATAGACCCACTCCAGTAAACACCTGCATGCCTAGACCCATAATTACATACCCATAGTTCCCCCACCCACACCTCCTTTACAGCACTCATCCTTACTCTGGGTTCAGGAGGGTCTAAACACACCACTACACACTGCCCACTCTCCACTTCACAGGACCCATCTCATACGTTGTCTCGACCCATGGGTTATCAGGTTTTCTCACCCTCATAGACCAGGTATGTACATGCCCTGCCTTGAAAGGTCGTTGCACAGGCTTCCTCCTATAACAAGACAATTTTTGGGGTGTCCCGCAAGGGGCGCTCCTGTCTCTTTTCCATGATTGGACTTCTCGGGTCCACTGTGCCCCTCCCCAGTTGTATCCTGCCTGTGGTCTGGAGAGCAGTGGATTGTTTACATTGTTTGTGGGATTGTTTGTATGTTTCCCCTGTCTGGCTTGGGGGGGGGTCATGCTACGTGTTACATGTTTCTTGCTTGGGCCCCTCACCTCCATTGGCATGGCCTGTGAACATATGTCATTCTTAAGTGCTGTATCTTATTAAAGCTATATATCTGTGTATATCTACGCGCACACACACACACACACACACACATATATATATATATATATATATATATATATATATATATACATATATATATATTGCTGTATATATATCTAACAACATGTGGATGTATGGGTGTCTGCATATGTATATATGTATATATGGGTATTTATTTATATGTCTATCTATGTATGTATATATTTGTACTACAGAGCGAGGGAGATATATATCTATATAGTTATGAGTATTTATACAAACACATATACCTCTAAATCTTTAGCTTCATATCCGGTAATGTTGAATGATATTGCTGGATACTGTGTTTCGTGTGCATACCGGCCAACCTTGTGTGCCACATATTATTTGCGATACCTACGACTGACTCCGTTAGTGTACACAGAGTCACACATGACATGGGCCATTGGATACGGTGTGCTTAAGGCACTTTCAAGCGGTTATAAGCTGGTTTGCGCAGAGTTAAGCACTGCTGACTTCCGGTCACAGTGTCTTACACACAGTTAGCGTCTCCTTTCCTTAATCTGTGTCATCGATGCTTCAACCCACCCAAATGTACTTGCACACACTTACTAGTGCTTCCATATGCTTACTACTGCTTATCTGTGCTTACGCCTGCTTACTGCTGACTTATTCATTATGGTACTGACTCTTCACATGTGCATTTCATGCAGTACTCCAGTTCACATTTAAATGTTATTTAGTAGGTTATAAAGCAATAATATGTAAATAAATGTTCATATACAGATTTCACATGGGAAATGGTATGTGCTGCAGTGGGACTCGAGCTGGGAATGCCTCCTCGTTAGGTGGATGCTTTGACCACTATGCTATTGATGTGCTGCTCCATTTGCTATATCCTCCTTGTTATCTTCTTCAGCCTTTTAAGCTGCTCTAACCATAACTAAGCAATGGGCACACCTGCATACATATGGTTAACAGTACTCAGAGTTTTAGAAATAAATACAGGGGTTACTTCTTTTTATTTTTATGACCTGTTGCTGCTGTACACATGGGGGACTGTTGGTGGGGATATGCGGACACCTATGAGCGGTCTTGCTCATGTATGTACAGTTTCTGCTGTTCTACTTCACAGGGGCATGTTTATTCTGAGAGCTCTGCTCTCAGACACGCACCCTGCACTTGTCCATGCTCTGTGTAGGATTAGGTCAGACAGCACACCTTCATTAATATGCTTGGCGTGCTGCTGTCCTCCTCTCAAACTGCTGCTTCCGTGCAGCACTAGGCTAGTCCTGCATGGAAGATAAGTGAATCCGGGGGTACGTTTTTTTCCTGCATTTAATATGTATCATATTTAGTTTTTTCTTTTTTCCTGTATTTTTTTTCCTGCATTTTTTCTGCACATTGTGATTGGAGCTTTTTCTTCCCGGGCCTCCGCTGAAAATGGACATGTATCCAGTTGGACGATTCCGGTCAACAAATGTAAAATAAAAATAAAAATAAGAATAAATAAATGTGTGACATTTTTCTTATTAACACTTTAAAACAAAAGAAATGTAGCCACTTGTACATGATTTTTGATAAACCATTTCTTCACTGTTTTACTATATTAGTATCTTACAATGGATTTATTGTTCTCCAAACGCTTATATGCATTTTCTGTCTACCATACCTGAAAATCTTACATTTCAGGAATGCATAAGAGCTTCCAGTCTGGTCTCCCCTCCTGACAAATAAAACACTGTTAAAATGTAGAGTGGGCTTTACACCCAGCCTCTTCATGGTTTCCACTCCACCTATGCTTTGTCAAAGCACATGACAATCAAGCCATACTTTAGTCAGTAACAGGAGAAACTATATGGTGTACTATTGATTATACCTTCAGCTTCTCACTTAGTACCTGAAAGTAAGATGTACAAATAGTGGCCTTACCTAGCTAAACTCCTGGCACAATGAATATATAGCTTCTCAGGAATGAGTGAACCCAGTCTACAGCATTGCTAGTGCATTAACGATCAGTCTTATTCTTGAGGTTCTCACTGGGTATGAACATAAACAGGGAAAAAGGGGACCATTTCACACTCCAGCCTTCTTTCACCATACACAGATGACCCCATTTGTTCACTATGATTTCATGATCAACCGGCTTCCATGGATAAACATAAATAGGATCACTAAGAAGCAGGCCATTTGATAAACAGTCACTTACAACTATTAAAGCATATTAAGGAACTGAATTCTATCATGAACTTTACTATGACATGCACTAACAGCTGTTCTTTGGCATCATAGGTAATCCAAAAAGCTGCACATCAACATAAACTATTTTTAATTTATTTTATTTATTTTACATTTGTTGACCGGGCTAGTCTAGCTGGATACATTTCCATTTTCAGTAGAGGCCCGGGGAGAAAAGCTCCACATAAAATTGAACACAAAATGTTACAATAGACAAGCAAATGGACAAACTCATCATAGATGAATAGACAAATAAAAAAATATAGTAGCAATAACAGATATATACAAAGAGAGGATCATATTTATAAAAATAACATTAAGTAGTTGAAATAACATCAAGAACAAGGCACAAAACAGAGAGCAAAAATGATTAATAATGTTATAAAGAACTAATCTTAGTAACAGAAGGAGAAAGAGAAGCAATAAAATAGGAGAGGAGGAAGGGAAGCAATATAAGAAAAGAGAAGGGAAAGTAGTGACAGATTAGTTTAGAGGTAAGATGAAACAGAATACTCTAAAAGGAGGTAGACTGAAGCAGAATACAGTAAGAGAGAGGGAAAGTAAAGCAGTAGGAAAGTGCAGAGTAGTAAATCATTTAGTTGAAGGAATTAGAGTAGAACAGACATAAAGTGTCATGAAAATGCGCACTGACCTTAAATAATGCATTGCTACAACAAACTATATCAGGAACAGGAGTAAGGACCCTTAATCTCCCCACATTGCTTCCAAATAATGTACCATGAAAGGATTACAGATCCTAAATCTGTACCACCTATTATTATATGTAAAGCATAACTGGCCGTAAGAGCTTATGGTAAATGCACAGTACTGTCTTGTATTATGACTGACCTGCCACACCCAAATATGCTTTATACCACAGTTACAGAGTTTGCATCATTTACTCCCATGATTTCACCTGCCTTTATCTGAGTTCAGTGCCTGCTTGCACAGTCTTACAAACAGTAACTGAGACTTAACTAACCTATTTTTCTTACACACAAACCATTAAGGTGTACTCCAAGAAGGGCTACTGATACTTCTTGAGTGGCAGCTCCGTTTTCATATGCTCATGGCACATACTGCCATCAATCAGATTATTAATCTTTTATCAAGATTTCAGTTAATGATGCCTATTTCAGTGAGCCAACTGGAACTAAACTATAATACCCATTAGCCAAGCAGCTTCCCTTCTAAAAAACTGGATATCACCAGTCACATCTATCCTTTGAGGCTACCCTTGATTAATAAAACTGGACATGACTCATATTTTTGAATGAAAAAGTGAAATGTCTTTATTTAAAAAAAATATATATATATAAATATATATATATATATATATATATATTGCAGTTGCACTGGAAAAAGAAGAGAAAATGTTTCATATGTATAGACAGAAGACAGTAACATTTTAACTGTATCTGTTACTGGGTATTTCCAGTTACTTGTTACAACTGACTGAAACTTCAGGATAAAAAAAAGTACATTAAGTCTGTGATCCAGAAATCTTTGGTTTAATTTTCTCTACAAATTAGAACTTACCCTATCTAAATAACAGCCACTGGCAAACAGAAAGAAAAAGACAGCAGCAGCTTTGGTTCAGTATACTCCAAGGGAGTTAGAAGGGATGCCCACAACCCTATCAGACTCACTTAGTGACCATCTCCCTACCTCCATTCTAAGATACAACACTCATACACTTAAACCCCACCTTTTCAAAGACTGCAGAAAACTATCTACATTTAATCCTTTACAGTTTAACTCTATACTACAAAACATTGACTGGTCTATCCTTAAACAACTTCCTCTAAATGATTCTGTTAACACTTTTAACAACATCTTCCTAAATACTCTAGACTCCCTAGCTCCCTCTAGGAAGATTCGAGTGAAATCCAATCATGCTCCCTGGCTTTCAAAAGAAACTAAGTCCATCATGAAACAAAGAGACAGTTTCTGGAAAGCCTGGAGCAAATCTAAACAAACACCTCTTCTACTCAAATACAAACAACTACGCAATCTTGCTAAAAAACAGGTAATAATAGACAAGAAGTCATTCTATAGCTCAGGGCAGAACAAATATAAATCAAACCCTCGTAATTTCTGGACAACACTCAACAGCATCCTCTACCCTGGTAATCCCTCTTACCCCTCACCCTAGCCAAACACAACTCATGAGGAAACAGCTACCCTACTTAACTCACATTTTATCTCCTCCATACAAAATCTCCTACCCTCTCAACCCACCTCTCCCTCAGTACTTGTCCCCTCACCCACCCCCAACACTTCACCCTTTTACTTCAAGCCTGTGCCCATTTCCTACATCAAATCTCTACTGCTCAAACTCAAACCATGCTCCCCCTCCACTGACAAATTACCTCCGACCTTCCTTAAACTCGCAGCTGACTCTATCACCTACCCAGTAACAATATTAATAAATAGATATATGCAAGAATCTACTGTTCCTACCCTTTGGAAATCCTTCTACACTATCCCTCTCCACAAAGGAGGTAACTCCACTGACCCTTCAAACTACCAACCCATTGCCATTCTGTCCCCACTATCTAAGATACTCGAAAAATGCATCCACACTCAACTTATGAATCACCTTCTCAATCAAAACTTACTCACCCCTACCCAACATGGCTTTCGCCCCTATCACAGCACAACTACTGCTCTACTATCCTTCACTCACACCATAACAGAATCTCTGGACAACAATAAACTTACTTCCTGTCTCTTTCTTGACCTATCCAAAGCCTTTGATACAGTGTCTCATCCACTACTACTATCTAAACTCACTAACTTTCACCTCTCCACCCCCACCCTCAACTGGTTTGCTAGCTATCTGTCTGAACGCAAACAATCAGTTAAATGGCTCTCTTCCCCTTCTCCCTTCTTACCTCTCTCTACTAGTGTGCCACAAGGTTCCATCTTGGGTCCCCTCTTATTCAACATCTTCACCAATGACCTTTTCACTTCATGCCATCAGTCCTCATTTATACAATATGCAGACGACTCCACAATAATTTCTACAGCCAACAACATCTCTGACCTGCACTCCCTAACCCAAACAGCTCTATTTTCCACCGAACAATGGCTTTCAGAAAACTTACTGATTCTCAGTCATACTAAAACCAAACTCTTACTCTTCCTACTCCACTCTCTTAATCATCATAAATCCTCCTTTGTCATTAAGTCATGCAATAACACAGCTATCCTACCTGACACCCACACAAAACTCCTTGGAGTCATTATTGACGACGAATTAAAATGCAATCAACACATACAGCAATGTATAAAGAAAACACATCAGAAATTAGGTCTATTATACCAAAACAAAAAATATCTAATTCCTGAAGCTAGACTCACCCTAGGACAAGCACTCCTCCTCCCCTCACTCCTATATGCTGCTCCAGTTCTCACAATTATCCAAAAAACTACCCTGAATAAACTCCAACAATCCTACCACAAAATAGCCAGATTCATCACCAACTCCCCAAACAACACACACCACTGCATTGCTTTGAAGTCTCTGCAATGGCTAGAACTCCCACAACTACTACATCTCTATCAATTTCACATGTTGCACTGTATGCTCTTTAAACCATCCTACTGTCCATCCTTATCTCTCCTTGTCTCTGTCTACACCCCATCTTGACCCGTCTGCACCTCTAATCAACAATTGCTTGATATTTACCACCCAAATAAGTCAGTAGGTAAGCTACTCTACAAACTCTCTGTGGCCCAAGCCTGGAACAAACTACCCCTTGACATTTGCTCAATCTCTCACACCCCACTATTTAAAAGAAAACTATAGACTCATTTACTCAATTCCAGAATATGCCCCTCCCCCCACATTGGAATCACTCCATCTATCCTTGTCATACTTCTGAACTCTATCCCCACCAGTACAGTTACATAGCAAAAAAAAAAAAAAAAAAAACTTGTGCTGTCATTTAACTATTGTTAATGTTGTTTTGTTTATTATTTACTACTGCATTGTTTTGTTTTTTGTTTTACTACTGAAATGACTAGTTTTATTTCTATTGTTTGCTATACCTGTATACTACTGTAGTGTTTTTTATTGTACTATTTGGAGCTTTTCTCCTCGGGTCTCCACTGAAAATGGGACAAAATCCCAGTTGGACTAACCCGGTCAACAAATGTCAATAAATAAATAAATAAATAAATAAATAAATAAATAATAAAATGTCAAAGTCCAAATGTCAGTATTAGGCAAAGAGTAAGAAAAGGAGAGAAGTAGCTGCTCTTGTGCAGTACACATACTACAAATACTACCAGGCGTTATCTAGGATTTATAGGCAAGCACTGCACACCAGAACAGTGCCAATATTCATGAAAGTCACTGAATGAAGTGCCAGACAGCTTATTAAAGATGCCCCCAAAACTAACAGGACCTGCATGCAGATAAACAGGTCCCATAAGAAATCAGAAGCACAGTGGTAATGGGATGAAAGATAATATGATACCATATGACAAGAGTAGTGCTTTAGCAATGCATGTGACCAATATGAAGAACATCTGAGTTAAGGCAGGCTAGCACACCCAAGTCAGTGGAACCCGTATGTGCAATGTAGTTACTTATAGCTACAGCTAGCAGCTGGCTGTCAGTAGAAAGATAACACATCTGAGTACAACATAACAACAAAAAGAACAACATAAGTATGCAAAGCAAAGTGGTAATATTGTTTAACATATAAATGGGAAAGAAATGCAGTAGACAGGAATTTAATAATGGGGAGAGCAGCAATCAGAGGTAAACAAAAAAGGGTAACCAGAAGGCAAGGATGGTGGGACAAGGGAAGAGCAGTTTTGGAAAAGATAGAGCCATTTTTGTAATTTTCTCAAAGGGAGGGTAGGCGGGGATGGTGGGTACAAGGGAAGGCAATTTTGAGAAAATGGAGCCCCTTTTTTAACTTTCACAAAGGAGAGTAGGTGTATAAGGTACTAAGGGATGGTTGTGGATGAGATGGAGGGAAACAAATAGTTAGCAAGGGTAGCCAGGTAAATGTGGAAAACAGAACAGACAGATGTAGTATAAACAGAAAAGGTGAGCAGTACAGTGGATGGACATGTACATAAAGAGGACAGACAGTTTGTAATAGGGAAGGGAGAAAACAAACAAAGAATGGAGAATGACACAAAACAAATACACCACTATTTGAGTGATGAATGGGGTATGCCAGTCACATGACTCTACCAGTTATACCAGAAGACATGTTTCATTGTCAAGGCAGACATTCAGTTGTCAGTGCACCTTTCTGGTGATCAACCTCTGCTGGTGTACAAATGGAGACCTTTCTATTCCACTTTACAAACAGATTCTTAACTTTGTCCTACCTAGAGGCAGACACAGAGAACATCATTGACCACTCAAGGTGACCTCCACCAGGGGGACCTTCATTTACTTCTATAGATAGACCTGGCAGCTGCTTGCTACCTATCGCCACTGGCAGTAGCTAGTAGAGACTACGTTAAATGTGGCTACTCCTCTTCCTCTTGTGTAACTGCACCTACAGAAGGATGACACTGTGGGATGAAATTACAACACACATATGTCACAAACACAACCATAGTTAAACAATGGACTGGTACATAACATATACACACCTCAATGCCTGGACTAGTATTCCCACCTTCTGCAGTTCTCAGTCATTTTGCGGTGATACCCCTATGCAGGTACAAGATAAAGCAACTATTTTTCAAGCTTAGTTGTGCAACAATGTATTTAGTATAAGGTAGTGGCAGTACCCAAGCAAATAAGTTCTTGCAATACATCTCTGGGTTACTCAAGTGAATATCTGCCTCCCGCTGTCAGAGCAGGTCAGAGTGGTAACATCTCAGGTCATCATATTTAAGATAACATTTGCCAGTATAGGAGTTGGCACTGGCATCACTCAACACCTGGCACAGTTTCTATCTGGTGTCCACCTACTTCAGGGGGCCATTATCCTTCTCAGCAGGTACCCCTTAAAGTCCTTGTGCAGGAAGGGCAGGAAAATCCTGGTGTCTATGACACACCATGCAAGAGCCTTAGAGTTACCACTTGCTGAGGTAGTCATGGCCACTAAGTAGCTCCACCCAAGGAGCAATATGGTAAGTCTGTATGCGCAGAAGCACAATCATAAATTACAGGTTGTGCAACATAGCACTGTGCCATGGCACAACAAATTGCACATGACATATAGGTCAAATGCTTCATGATAATCGTGATATGGTACAGCTTATGTTGATGTCTATGGTTGGTGTACTAAGCAGAGGTAGTGACTTCCAGGCATTCACATTATCTGGCTCCACTATCTTGTGCTACTCTGCTTATAACAATACTACTAAGATACAGGGAAATTTGAGTAACACCTTTGTACACATTAAGCATTACAGCATAAACTCATTACATTCGAGTGACTCCTCCAGGTGCATCTGCAATTAACACCTACTGATTCCTCTAGGGGTCAAATATTCCTTGGTCATATCTGCATCAATAATTCCAAAACCATGCTATGTACAAGGTTATAAAAGATTTCATCTTAAAGCTTACACAGTGACAAACTCAGCTGTATAAATATTTGAACTCTGTCTAGTGTGGTTAAATAGATGTGAACTGTCATTTTTATGATATTAATTTATATAGATATAATTTTCATATTTTTCGAAATATCACAACACCTAAGTAACACAGACAGAGCTTCTTAACATTATATGAAAGTTCTTAGCTAGATTAATAAAATGCTGCTGACAGTGTGCGTAACTTGAGTGGTTGCTGAGATATCCCCCGGATTCTGCAAGCCTTGCACAGCATGCAGAATTAGTGCAGGAGCTCCAGCAGGTAATACGTCTGCCGTGCGATCCAGGAATAACCTGTAGGGGCGTGCACTAGTCCTGCACGGACTCAGCCCCTGTATGCAAATTACCCCATTTGCAGGAGAAATCCATGCAAATGAGGTGAATTTGCGATCCAGGAAGCTGGAAACTGGGCAAGCAGGACTAGTGTAATCTGCAGAAATATACTCTGCCAGTAACAGAGTACATTTCTGCAAATTCCAAAACAGAGCCATGACAGCTCCAAATAAAAAAGGCATATCATTTAAGAAGCATGCCAATGGCCAAGTATAAGGCCATTGGCATTGAAAAAAGTTGAAAAAAAAAATCGACTTTTATTTTTTTTAGCCGATCTTGGCTGTTTAAACGTAAGGCAGCAGCGCTCAAATGGGATCGGGGGAAAAGAAAAAAATAAACCTAAAATAAGCATTCTAAATAAAATCACTATTCTGCCATTATAGTCAATGGATGGCAGAAGAAAACATGGCCAGTGAATAGTGGTTGCTAAGGGGGGAGGCTCAATGTGAGACATGTAACTATGCATTAGCAGGCAATCCTATGCAAATGAGGGGAATGATAGTGAATCCCAGATTTCTCCTGCATGCTAGTCAGCTCCCAACAGTGTAAGAGCAGGAATAGCTTGGTGCAAGCCTAGGAGTTAGCTGACATCATAGGGGTGTGTGTCAGGAATACTGTAAGCGGAATGGAGCCCTGTGGCTCAGGTTTGCTCCTAGCTTAGCACAGCTAGGCAAGGGGATGTGTCTGAGGCTGCCTAGCACTCTTTACATTGCCTAAGCGGGTGTGCATACTGTGCACTGGGTTTTAAAGAAAAGGGAAAAAAACGTAAACCAGGAAATAGCAGCTCTGTGCACAATTGAGCACTATGTTTGCGTGGCGCACCCCCAGGCTTAAACAGGAAGGCAATGGGAAGGGAAAACAGCAGTAGGAAGGTAATCTAGGATAACTGGCATAGCTGGCAGGTGAAATGTATCAGAATCAGCCAATTACACTGGCAGCAGACCAGCCCAGCCCAGAACACTACTATAAACTATGCAAACACCTTCCTCTCTGTTTTTTTCCATACTCTACACCACCGGTGTAGACAAGCGGGGAACTTTTAACAAACAAAACAACCAAATGATAGGGCTGCAGCAGGCATCATACAACAACATGTGGAAGAGGCTGAGGATGGTGAGGATGTGAATGCTGTCGACGATTTCACAGTGAGGAGATGGAGAAGAGTGATCAGACCCAGGGTAACCTACCAGGGGCTAGATGAGCTGGAGATAGTGGAGCACTATAGGGTAAACAGGGACCTCCTACAGCAAATTGTTGAACTGTGCCTGCTACACCTGACACACTGAACTGACAGAGAGGAACCCATCCCAGTGGATATCAAGGTATGTGTAGGCCGAGGTATACTAGCCACAGGTACCTCCCAAAGCTTAACTGGGAATATCATGGGAATCTCACAGGCATCAGCATCCAGAGTATTCCGCCAGTTCCTGGATTCCATGCCAGCACATGCCAGTGAGCACATATATTTCCTCAACTCCCATGAAGTGTTAGCCAGCAATATGCGACTCTTCCACCAAATAGCAGAATACCCTGAGGTAGTGGATGCTATAGACTGCACGCACATATGCATCAAAGCACCACCTGGTAATCAGTGTAGGGTCTACATCAACTGCAAGGGCTTCCCTCCATCAACTGTCAGGTTGTGTGTGATGCCCAGGGCATTATAATGAATGTGTGTGCTGGCTGCCCTGAAAGCTATCACGAGTCCCACAACTGGCATCTGACACAGCTGTACCAGAGATTTGCCAATGAGGACAGCCTTTACAGTCACCTAGTGGGGGATGCTGGTTACACACTGGAGCTGTGGCTGATGACACCCATCAGAAATGCACACACACCCAAACAAGAATGCCATAATGAGGCACACGTACAGACCAGACTTATAATAGGGCATGCTTTGGGATGCTCAAGTCACGGTTCCTGTGTTGGGATACATCTGGTGGAGCCTTGCAGTACTCACCAGCTACATGTACTCAAATTGTTATGGTATGTGACATGCTACACAATATGATCCTGTGGAAACAGCTGCAGCATGAACAGCAATGGGCAGGGCCACACACCCCCCACCACTGCCAAGGCCTGTACAGGCACAGAGTGACTCGGAGGAGGAACAACCTGAGCCTGCCCAAGTAGACAGATGGAGGCATTCCCAGTATGCCCTGGCCTTGGCAAAGAGGCAACACATAGCACATACACTGACACAGTAGGGACCCAGGGAATGACACCTCTCTCTGACTCACACATACAGTAAAAGGGATGCCAAACATGACACTACCTGTGCTCAACCACGTATAGGGAGTGTACTATGTGCATCCAACATAGGCAGCCCTCCAGCACCATCCTCAATACTGACACACCCACAAGGTAAGTCAATCAACCTACCAATTGCCGAATGGAGTAGAATGTTTCGTTACCTGTATCTATGATATGGATGTGAGCATGCAAGGGAATCTGGTGGCTGAATGGTATGCCAGCAGATAGTAGATACCCATAGTGGTACTATGACATCTGTAACAAATACTGGAGTCAGCACAGTAGCCAGTACTACACAGGGCGACAAAACCCACTGCAGGAAATGTGCTGGGTGACATGTCTGTCCATATGACTCACAAATGCCAGTCAGGGAGGTTCACATACCCAACAACAGTCTCAGCCAGCAGGACAGGTGTAGACAAACACAAACAGAGGCTTTGCTATGTCCTCTGAATGATGCCTATGGGTAACCTCCCCCCAGGCCTACACAAACAGACTACGGCAGCTCAGGCAGTGGGATGTTAGTTCTGAAGGGTAGGAAGTCAGACACTAATATGTGATCAACCAAGGCTAAGACCTGTAGTACACTGATATGCCTCTAGTCAGCATGATAGGTTAGAATACAGAATGAAATGGCATACCTGACATACCAGTACAGTCATAGCAAATGTGTACAAGTGCCAGGTGTGCCTCCCCATCCTATGTAGACATGTAGAAAGAGTAAGGTGCGCCCCCCAATCCTGTGTAGAAATAGTCAGGTGTGTCCTCTCCCAGTCCTGTGTGGAAATGTAGTAACAATCAAGTGTGCACCCCCCCAATCCTGTGTAGAAATGTAATAACAGTCAGGTGTTCCCCCCCAATCCTATGTAGAAATGTAAAAAACAGTCAGGTGTGTCCCTCCACAACCCTATGTAGAAATGTAGTAACAGTCAGGTGTGCCCCCCCCACTCCCATGTACACATGTAGAAACAGTCAGGTGTACCCCCCCCCCAATCCTGTGTATTAATATAGAAACAGTCAGGTCTATATTAAAATACCAAAACCTTACTCACACAAATACCTAAATGCTGACACATAAATAGCGAACCGTGAAAACACTGAATGTCCTGAAGCGCGAAATTTGAAATATCGAATTGCCATTGTTGGCCAACCCCACTATCTGCTACGTACTACCTACCCAAACAAAATAAATAATCCACACTTCCCCATATCTACACTTCACCCATATATCCCACATCCTAATCGAGCATTCATTAAACACAAATGTATCTAACTATAAACAAATAACACCCAACTACGGGAAAAGTATAATTTACGTATACATTCAGCTACACAACTATATTACTATACATACACTTAACATAACCCTACTTCTAACCCTTAAGTAAAGGTTGCATGTATTACTATGTATGCACTTACCTTAACCCGCACCCTAAACCTAAGGTGCGTAACTATTGCACATTTACGTTAGGGAGCTATACCGGATAAGGGCCAACTATGACAATTAGATATTTTGAATTAAGCGCTTCAGGACATTCAGTGTTTCCGCTGTTCGCTATTTATGTGTCGGCGTTTAGGTATTCGCGTAAGTGAGGTTTTGATATTTTAATATAGACCCAAACAGTCAGGTGTGTCCCCCCACAATCCTATGTAGAAATGTAGTAAAAGTCAGGTGTGCCCCCCACTCCTATGTAGACATGTAGAAAAGTCAGGTGTGCCCTTACCCTCAATCCAGCGTAGAAATGTAGTAACAGTCAGGTGTGCCCCCCAATCCTGTGTAGAAAGGTAGTAACATGTAAGAGTAGGTATAATACAAGTAGAGCACAGATGCCCAGAGGTGGCCAAGGTAGCAGGATAGGTTGTAGCATTTTCACAATATGCAGGTCTGTGTGTGTGTGTGTTAGGTTGGTGTGTGTTTCATATTGTGTAAAAGTGGTCAATATGTATGCATGTTGAGGTAAGACCTGGTGGCCATTGCCCACTACTGCTGATGACAGGGACAAGCCCTCACAACTGCAGTGCCAAAGACAATTCCCACCAGTATAACACATGCTAGCAGTAAGCCATTGTAAATGTATGGTGGCAAAATGTGTCACCATCTGAAAGACTGACATGGCATAGCTCTTGGGCTAGAGATACAAGCAGCACACAGGGGAAAGTTCCCCAGACATAAAGTATATATTGTGTCACTGTGAAATGGAGATACTCTTGGAATTGTACATACAGGTATGCATCAGATTAACTGTTCCTGTAGTAGGGGATACCAGTGATGTCTGCCCGAACCCTTAAAGATCACAAAGGAAGTAGGACTGATGAATTGGGAAACAGCTGATGTACCTGCACATGCCAGCATAACTGGAATGCCCCAGACATATCCGTGTGTCAGATGCAAGTAGTGTCCATAGCACACATGCACCCAGCTCACGCAAACACCACCCACAGGTACCTCTCTGGTCGTATCCCTGTTGTGGGGAATGGGTACAATATGATCCCACCTGTATATGGGAATAACAGAAGAATGCAGCATGCAGTGCAGGCATCCCATGAAGGTGTGTCCCTAACTGTAGGTACTACCCTGCCAGCATCCACACCCCCTGATCAAGACTGATAGAAGGTATTGGCATGAACACCTATCACACCTACCCTGTCACCCCAGGGGAATATACTGTATGGTGGTCTGAGTCTGTAGGACTGACAGAATGCAACGGCCTGCCACTTCTGGCCCACAGCAACACCTAATGGCCCACAGGCCTCTGCCAAAGGCCTGTCTCACACGTACTGCCAATGCATATTATGTCATAGACACCCAAATAACAACATAACACACTCCACATAAGCCATACGCAAAGCCATGTGGACAAACCACAGTAACATGTCCACCATGTCCCACTGCATGAACTATGGACCAACACTAACACACACCTGTGATGGGATGATACCCTTAGGGAAAGTATCAGAGAATCTATGCATAATATATGGAAGAGATTAGAATAACAGAGAGGGGAGTGGGAGCATGGGCAGCATGGAATGTGCAGGGTCGGACATCAAGCTGTGTGCACACACTATCCCTGGCTGCAAACACATAAATGGGTGGCTACACACCTGCCAGTACACCACAATAGGGGTTAATGTCTTGACCCATGGCCCCTGCCTCTGGGTAACCTGTGTGAATCTATACAGCTGTGAGGCATTGCCACAGCAAGACAAGGCCATACTGTCATGTTGATGGGTGTACAAGTACATGATCCTCTGCCAACACTGTACTAAGGTGCTGAACTGGATACACAGACCCAGCAGCAAGTGTCTGCAGCTCCCCCTCCAGAATGGCATAACTTACCATGAATACGTAGGTGTCTGCCCACAATACCAGACATAGCTGCAGTCACCCTTTTCCCCCAAGACATCACTGTGAGCAAGAATGTCCACCTGACAGTACATGAGGACAGAAAACATCACATTGTATAACAGTACACATGTCTGAATATCTCTGCTAACAGCAGTACCATGCAGCTGAAGCAGCACAGACACAATCACCTACAGTACACACCATCCCCTGCACAGTTTGTCCCAATATTGCCAAATGATTGAGGGATACCTGCAGAAACAGTTTGCCTCCTGTAGGTGTACAACACAAAGGTCTGCACTGGAGTACGAACTACCTGGAAGTGATGCACACATTCAATACAGAAGGCAATACTGGGCATGCTCACACACTTAAACAAATGAATCCCATGTCTGCAAACAACAGTGGACCATACATATCTGGCATTTGCAGATGTTAGTGCATACACTCCTCAGTATGCACCAGTCATGCTTTGCACACACAGTGGATAGGAATACAGACACGTATCTAAGGACAACACACTATAATAAGCCAAAAGTAGATGTACATAGGTGTGTGGAAGAGAGTGACTGTGACAATTAGCCATCCATTATGAGGCCTGTCCCACCCAGCACATAGCCAAATGGCTACAACCACATAAGGTGTAACTGTCAGTCATAGTAGATGTTAGCCACTGGTATCCTTCAGCATTACAGACTATGTGATGCAAGTGCTAGCTGTGCAACATGACTGTACAAGGAAGTAGTCATCTAGCGGCTGTATACATGTACCTGTGGAATATAGCCCTGCATGTGCCCGCATGTGGTGTGTCAACCTCTAGATTAATGGGTTATGGACCATGCACACACACTGCCCTCCCAATAACCCTACTATGACAAGCCTGCTGAGGTCATCCACTTTGAAATGCACACTTGGGAAAAATATAGCCCAGTAACCTCTGTGGTGCATCCCATAACTGTGTACTGCTGTAGTGTGATAAACTAGTTAGGTAGGAATTCTAATCCCAGACATGGCAACTATGTCTGTGTCTCTGTCTGTGTAAACAGCAATGCCTTTTAGGCTAGTCACACTCACTACAATTCAAATGCCCTACTTTGGCAAGGCTGCTGTCATACACTGTAAAATACACCTTATGGAAAGCTGTAGCCCGCTAATCTCCATGGTGTGTCCTATAACTGTGTACTGCTGTAGTGTGCTAAACTAGTTAGGTAGGCGTTCTAATCCCAGACATGACAAATGTGTGTGTGTGTGTGTGTGTGTGTGTGTGTGTGTGTGTGTGTGTGTGTGTGTGTGTGTGTCTGTGTGTGTGTGTGTATGTGTGTGTGTGTGTGTGTGTGTGTGTGTGTGTGTGTGTGTGTGTGTGTGTGTGTGTGCTTCTGTCTGTGTAGAGAGCAATGCATTTTATGCTAGTTACACTCACTACAATTCAAATGCCCTATGTTGGTAATCCTGCTGATGTCATTCACTGTGAAAAACATCTTTGGGGATAGAGTACTCCAGTAACCCCTGTGGTGCATCCTATGGCAGCTTTATGCTGTAGCATAATATAGGACTCTGGTAGGGGTTCAATTCCCACACATGGCAATTATGGATACTTTTGTGTGTTGTTATATCTGTGTAGGGAGCAATGCATGTTATGCTAGTTACGCTCACTACAATTCAAATGCCCTACTTTGGCAAGGCTGCTGATGTCATACACTGTGAAATACACCTTTTAGAAAGCTGTAGCCCAGAAAGCTCCGTAGCATGTCCTATAACTGCATACTGCTGTAGTGTGATAAACTTGTCAGATAGGAGTTCTAATCCCTGACATAACAACTGTGTGTGTGTGTGTTTATGTCTGTGTAGGGATCAATGCATTTTATGCTAGTTACACTCACTACAATTCAAATACCCTACTTTGGCAAGGCTGCTGATGTCATACACTGTGAAATACACCTTTCAGAAAGCTGTAGCCCAGTAAGCTCTGTGGCATGTCCTATAACTGCATACTACTGTAGTGTGATAAAATTGTCAGATAGGAGTTCTAATCCCCAACATAACAACTGTGTGTGCGTGTTTATGTCTGTGTAGGGAGCAATGCATTTTATACTAGTTACACTCAGTACAATTCAAATGCCCTACTTCGCCAATTCTGCTGATGTCATTCATTGTGAAATACACCAGCAATCCCCATGGCGTGTCCTATAACACATTCATGCTGTTGTGTGATATAGGACTCTGGTAGTGGCTCTATTCCCACACATGGCAGTTGTAGATGTTTTTTGTGTTACAATGTCTGTGCAGGGAGCAATGCATTTTAGGCTTGTCACACTCATTACAATTCAAACCCCTTACTTTGGCAATCCTGCTGATGTCATTCACTGGGAAATACACCTTTGGGGGAAAGAGCATTCCATTAATCTCCATGGTGCATCCTATAACTGTGTAGTGCTGTAGTGTAATATACTAGTTAGGTAGGAGTTTTAATCCGGGACATGACAGTTCTGTGTCTGTGTTTGTCATTCATATCCTGTGTGGAGGTGAATGTGAGTGTGTAACAACTGGACTCAATGTGGAGTGGGTTTTGCAAATTTCTTATATGTTGACCCTGCCACAATGTGCATCATACAGGGATAGCAGATGTGAAATAGCCAAGAGGCTGGGGTGCAAATTCATGCCCCTACATGTGACATCAAGGCCAGGTGAACAAAGTTAGGAACCCTTGTATTACCCAGAGAACACTCTCAGCCCATGTCTTATATGCACACACACTTGCCTAGGCAACAGCTGCTATGTTGGTAGTACCCTGCATATTGCCCATTGATAGTAACCATGGTGTGATTGCAGTGGGCTACAGAGGACATGGCACCCTATCCATCAGTCCAATAGGCACTTACATGCCGACAGTGCACCTTCCCTATGTTCCCCACTGGACATCTGCAACACCTGTGGTGCCATCAAATGTGACCCACAAAGGACATACCATGTCTGAAAAACATGCCCGGTATGGACAAATGCCAATGACACCAGGGAATACTGTTATCATGATATCAATGTAGGTGCAGGGTCAACCTGCTGTCCATTAACAGTTCCCACCACATGAGGCCAGGACTGGCACATCTGATGATAAAAATCTGTGTACACAACATGGGCCAGACACCCCAGGTACAGTACCACATGCCACTGTACATGCATGTGGCAGGTGTGCACATCCCAGACACCATCCAACTCATGGACTAAGGAACACATACATGGCAAGTAATGCACAGCATTGGGCACATGCAATAGTTACCAAGATGACTGGATGGAGAAAGCAATACCCACCTATGTGGGCAAATCCAGACGCTACTCCCCTGAGCCACACTGCAGACCATTGTCATGTGGCCTGATGACAAGGAATACCCATCACCTAGCCTTGTATAGTCATCTGGCATGGTTGACCACTATACACCCATAAAGTAATGCACCCAGGCATGTCATTACTGGTACCCTGTGTCTGTGTGTGTGTTGTATGATGCCTATGACCCCATTCACACTCACTACAAACCCCATTGGCATACTAAAGCATGTTGTCTAATGTCAGACACCTCCACATACCCTTTACCCATATAACCTCCATATGATACCAGCACAGTACTGTGTTGTGGCAATCTCACTAGTGATGAGTTGTATTCCTGGCTCTGCCAAGTGTGTCAATGTGGGTGTGTCCCTGTGAGAGTGCGGCTGTGCTGATGCTGACACCTGTTCATGGGGACAGCCACATTAACTACACCTACTGTATAGCTACCATGTCCCTATTGCAGATTTCACTCACTATCACATATCGGTTTGGAGTGCTCTTCAACATGTAACCTATATAGCACATCTAATAACTGCATAGGCATGTGATAGCACTACATAGCTGTCAGGGGTTTGATACCCTGTACTGATAGGTGTGTGACACAAACATGCTTAAGTTTTACTCTCCCACCCCTTCCTGACTTATCTTTGCTTCTGTCTGCCTCTCTCACTCCCCTCTGGTTGATGTGGATACTTACACCTGCTTTGCTTAGGCAGTAGCATGTGTATGTTAAGTGATACTCATGATCAGCTGATGGCCTCTGCACAAATTGCAGTCCTCCTCTAACTGATTGCATGTGTTACAGCTGTGGTAACATCCACATAGCCAATTGCATGGTAACACACTCCAATACCTAGGAACATCATGTTGGTATTGGGCATTTTCATTCACTGTGAGCAGGAACTCGATCTGTTGTTTGGCTAACAGCATCACAGATGGATTGGGGCTTTACCTCTAACAAGATACACTCTGTAAACAGGCCAACACAGAGGAGGGGGATGTGCCTGACCTGTCTACAGACTGTAAGTGCTGCTATACTGCATTTGGAGTAATGTGTGTTTAACAGGGTGTGTGTGTGGATATGGCTGTCCTACATGTTTTAATACCTGTTATGTCAGTGCTATGTTTATGAGGAAACCCTCTTCTGTAGGGTCATCTGCAGACTGGGCAGTGTGTGGTGCCTTTTGTTTCATGTGTTATCCACAGAGCACCTATCTGTGAACTGCAGAAGGTAGTGTGAGGATTGCAATCTGTAGATGGTGACAGCCGTAAGAGTTATTGACTTCATATCCCTCATAGGACATATGTTGCAACAAACCCTGTTACAACAGTAAATGTATGAGGTTATCACAGCAACATGTCAATACTGGCCCTGTGTTTGTGCCTCCAGCCACAACTCTGTCACCCTTTGTACATATGTCATGCAGTAAGAGGTACATATGTGCTGTAGACCATATTTAGTGATATCATATCTGATAAGCCAGTGAGATATCAGACTGCTACACATGTTATGTATAGTAGCGGTTATATTTGATGACATAACCTGGAGATTCAGTGGTTGTGTGTACAGTACTGAGGTCTGTGTACTTGTGGTGATTGTCGACAGTGTGTGTATTGTTAATATGTACCTTGGCCTGTGTACAGACTGTGGTAGATGCCATTGTTCTTGGTCCTGGTCTATCTGATGTTACATGCTGCTCCACTGTATGTTACCCTATCAGCTTACATGTTTGTAGGGCCAAACACACACATGTCCCATACCACAGACAGGCATCGGACCACACTGTGTAGTGGGGCAGTATATGTAGGGTTAGTGTGTGAGTGGCACATATGAGGATGGTGTTGAACAGATAGTCCATATACTGTAATATTATGCTAGCTTACCATATGTGGCTGTGGCTGTGTTCACATTGGTTGTGGTTATGCACTTTCACACAGGTGTCTGTTGCTCTGTGCTGTGACATGCCTGTAGAGTCTGCTATATATGCAGGTACATGTGCATTCCCCCATAGGAAATGTTGGCCAGTGTTGAGTCAATATGCATGTAGCCTGCACAGTGCTTTGTTCCATGCCTAGCAGCTTAGTGTAATTACGCAGTGAGATGTCATGTCGAAATACTTGCCAGAAGCACTGCTGCTGGGCCACCATAACAGTCATGTATGTCAGACAAAGCAGTGGGATGCAGTACAGATGTATGTCAACAACCAGTGGGTAGTATGTGGCCATGGCACCTCTGTACCAGTGGTTATTATGTGTCAGGACAGACAGGGGTGTGTGAATGCATAACTTATGGGGGCAAATGTATACCAGTAGACATGTGTTATACCCATCTACATGGCTGTTAACATCCACATTGTCAGGCTTGGTCCACATGCCTTGCACTAAGGGGTTCTGTGTATACCTCTGGACTGTCCAGAGTGTTTCAGACTGTCCACATATATTGGCCAATATCTCTGCTGTAGTCCACAGGAGCATTACTGTACTAGCAGTGGTACTGTACTATGATGTCCTTAGGATGTCTGTCAATAGCCAATGGCGCATATGTTAAAAGCAGATTTGACCTCCCACACACCATGTCTGTGAAGATAAATCCTATTACAGTAGTAATAGTCTACAAATATCCTGCAATATATACCTGACATCCCCTTGCACTACGAAGTTAGAACTATATGTTCATGTTATATGGTGAGCATATATGTATATATAATTATCCAGGTATCTATAGAGATATGTATACATATACATATACATATCAACATACATAGAGTGATATGTATATGTACATAGATATACAAATAAACACTCAGATATATACATATACAGAGCAATATATGTCTACACATATACAGATAGAGATACATATACACATATACGTATGGATATCTATATATATATTGACAGTAGTAGGTATATCAGAATAGATATGTATGCACATATAGTTATAGATATCTACATATATACCAAAATAAATAGGCATATCTGTACACATATGATGTGCATACATATATAGTTATATATACATATATCTATATATACATATATGTATATATGTATATATACATATATGTATAAATATATATATATATGTGTGTGTACATACGAAGAGATGTACATATGGTCATATATATGTTGAACTATACAGATGTGTATACAGACATATGTGTGAGTATACATGTGTATGTACATGTAGACATATATAGACCTATTATATGTATATAACCATATTCCTGTGATGTGTAAACCGCACAGTTGTGTATACCCTACCAGATGTTTCTCACCATATGTACGTGTTATGAGTACATTATGATAAAACAACCTATGTGATATAACAGTCATATTAATAACAAGGACTACACAATTTAGGAACTAAAAGCAGCTGTTCAATACTACTCAATATGTATATTGACAGCTTTATTGGTAAAACAACAGCTCTCTTCACAGTGGTCATGGCGTAGTGGTTAAGTGTTGTGACTTTAGTGTGCAGGGTCTTGGGTTCAAGATCTGCAAGGGTTGTTCATTTTGTTGCTGGACAGAACTAGGGCTGTCAGATACAGAGTGGTTAATGCAGTTTTGAGCAGCTTTGAGCATGTTTGCGCAGGTTTGCGGAAAAGCTAAGTGGTGCTTAGCTATGAGTAAACGTATGGGCAATTAC
Source organism: Protopterus annectens (assembly GCF_019279795.1). Lineage (NCBI taxonomy): Eukaryota > Metazoa > Chordata > Ceratodontiformes > Protopteridae > Protopterus > Protopterus annectens. The sequence goes on along the minus strand of NC_056731.1, from coordinate 237,696,315 downwards.
ACAGTGGCTTTGCTTATCAGTGTGCAAATCAGCTTAGCTGTTATATTGCAGCAATGTTAATACTTGCTAAGTATGGCTTAGCCCTGGTAACCTAGTCACATCACCCAGTCTGATAATCTGTAATACGTGTATGTAATGCTACGTGCAATACATGCACCTATGTGCTGTCATTACAGTAGCAAGGGGTGTGAGAGTCATGTGTGGGACACAGATGTATATGAGGCCTGTAAAGCACTGTTATCCATGTGAATGTGTTACATACAGGTGTAGTAGCCCAGGGTATGTGCTGTCACACTGGCATGTAGTGTATCATGGCAGTACTACTGTTGACAGTGCTTACCCAGGCAAGAGCAGATAGTATTGACAACAGGCACATCTGCAGGCATAGCTGGCCACTAAGGCCTCCCTGTTGAATCCCTGGTGAATCCCTGAGGTGTAAGCTGTGTCACAGTATATACCCCTTACTGGGTAATGATCTGTCATGTGGAATGTAACTGCAGACTACCATCTGTACAGCATATGATAGTGAGGGTTTTCAACATGTAGTTATGGCATACATATTGTTGTTGTCAGATGTCTGTCTGTCAACACTCTCATGCTACTGCATAGCTACTTGCCAAGCTGATGACTGTCAGTCCCTGCACAGATGTGCATATGGCAGGTATCCAGCTGGGATATCTACAGACAAGCTAAGCTTGAAAGACACTAACATGTCTGCACAGCTGTGTAAAACTGGCACATATAGGAGATGTCACCCTGTACACACCACATGCCACGGGTACCTCCACTACACTACCATTGTCAACAGAACATGCTTGGGTAAAGACCTCCATCACAGATGCTAACCATGTGTTGTAATGCATGTTGCATACATGTCAACTGGATCAGCTCAGTGGCCATGTGCAGGAGGCACCTGGAGGATTGGCTGATGCATGTCATTCTCACCCTGAGGGTCACCACAGTAGTGTCTGTCGATAGATTGCCTCCTGCCACCTGACAGGTGGCAGGATACCACTGTACACACAACCCATACACAACCCTTCTCCCCTTGGACAATAGCTAGGTACACAGCTATGACCACCTGCAGCGATGCACCCCTGTACTGACACATGTGTATGTGTGCATGACTAAGTATAGCAGTGTCTTTGTGTTCGAACATCTGTACTTGGGAATTCCATGAGGGTCTTCACAACCAATTCAACACCCATTGCTATAGTCAGTTGTGGCTGCTGCTGTATGAGACATTACATGTACCCTGTTAAGCTCCCTCCCATACCAGCTGCATGAGCTTTGCAGTACCAGCACAACAGTGTTTTACAAATGGGTTGAAAGGCATGGGATACCCATTGTGTTTTGGCATGTGTGTGTAGTTGTGCATGTCCGTATATCTGTAGGGTACAGCATTCCGAGGCCACATACTCCTATTACAATATCCATTGCCACACAGTAGTACAGATAGTATTGCTGCTGCCCATAGGTGAGGCATGACACTGCAACACCCTACTATGCGTGTGGCATGTGCATTAGATGCATATCCCTGTAGTACCACTGTTGGGGTATACTATGGGTTGTACCGCAGTCTCGGCCAATGTGTGATGGTGGATATGGCAGAGTGTCATCATGGGTTTCAGGGAGTACAATATCCACTGGGGGATGTGGGTGCTGTGTACACTGTCATTACACCAAGGTACGCTCGGTATATGTCCCATGTACCACATTATGGTTACCATTGTCACCATCAACCATACAAGTAACTTATACCACAATCCAAGCCAGTTATGCATGTGCTGTGTGCAGCCTACCTGTAACACATTGGGCACACGGTCATGTTAGCAGCAATAGGCCCTGGTATCTCGGATGTGTGTCCACCTGTTATGTGTCTGTTAATGTGTATATAATGGTATGTTACACTATGTATTGTCCATATACACCCATTACATCCCCCATTAGCATACTGTACATGTCTGGGGATGTGCTGCATGTAACATGTAACCTGGGACACATCTCACCCTAAACTCTGTGTGGTGTGTGCAATGTAAGCCACACACTTCAGTATCACTACATAGCTAGGTAGGGGTCTAGTCCCAGTGTTGCCAAGTACCAGTGTGTGTATGTGGATGGATCTATCTACATCAGGTTGCAGGGTATACACACCTCAGTGTGTCACCTGTCCATTTGGTACATTCAATAACCATTTTAGTAACCTGTGACATGCTCAAATGTATCCCAGATATGTCACAGACATGGTGTCACCACAGTGCCATATCCCGTTGTGGAATATGACTGCAGCCCATCATCGTGCTGACACATGTACACCTACGACACAAATGGGTAATATTATAGAGACCACATCCAACCAGTGTTACTAACAGCTATAGGGCATCATTGCTGGATGGCTACACTACCTGCCATATATGCATTACACTTTCCTCCTTACAACATGTTACACTGCGGTTCTGTGGTGCACTGTATTACAGTCACCATGTGCATCAGAACCATATTAGCCTGTCCCTGCATTAATAGTATGGATGACAGGGATGTGGCACAGGTATCATCATATGCACAGGGTGTGATGTTGGTTTACCAGAGGCCAAGGGTGGTTCATACATTTGACACCATGTGTGTGGGTGAGGGGTGCACTGTGTGAGCTGGGCATGGTGATGTGGTGTGTGTAGGTGTGGGGTTGCCCTAGGAGTGTTTGCATAGTGTGTGGGTATGCATGCACACAGTTCTGCCATGTGGCTGCCCTACACAGGTGTTTATGGACAGCTGCAGACTATACCTGGCAGGGTGTGCAGTTCACTGCCTCTGGCCATGGACACATGGACTGTGCCTGGAAGGGGTTCCATGGGCATGTCCAGGTACAGGCCTTGATGTACTACTCTCACCTGATGATGACAAATGTCTGCTGGTACCTGGGACTGGCCAAGATGACGTGCTCATGGCCTGCTCTGGTGTGGTGTGGACAGCACCCCCTGCAGTGCTGGGGCTGGTACTGCCACTACTGGAGCCCCTTGGTGTCCTAGCATGTCCACATTGACTACTTGCAGTTGGCATTGCTGGCCTACATCCACGCGGCCGTCGTCGCACTCCCACCACACATTCAAGCACAGACAGACCACAGTCAATGAGGGCCATCATCTCACCAGACAGTCTATCCACGAACTCAGTTAATCAACAGATGCACCAGCTAGTTCATGAGTGCTGTCATTTGCAGATGTGAGAGCAGCCCTCTGCAGCCTCATGCCTTGTCGGTGGTAATGTTCTATACATGCGGGCGCTGCCATGACAGCCTGAAACACTGAAACATGTGCCTGCTGATACTAGCTATGTCGCTTCTGCCAGGGGAATGATGTCCAGCGGCCCTACCATGAGCACCCTGGGACATCTGCCTATGTGGTGCCCTGCCGGACATCCGGCTATGCCTGCTGCAACCAGACACAGTAGGCATGGTTACCAAACTTTCCTGTGCACTGCCACCGAATGCCAGCTGTCCCTTCGCTATGGTCACTGGTGATGGGGTGTGTATAGGCACTGAAACTGTGTGTGGGGTTGGGGTGGTTAAATGGGGGATGTCAAATGTTCACACAGTGTTGGCCCCTGACAACCTCACCTGTGCCTCAACAGCACTATCATCATCATCGATGTCTGTATGAACACCAGCATCAGATTGCATGCAGGGGGGACCCTGCCCACCTTGCCACCTGTGGGGGAATACAATAAACACATTAAACCCTGTACAGCATTGCCTAACAGTATACACACACACACACACACACACACACACACACACACACACACACACACACACACACACACCTCCGTAATACCTACCTGTCTATGGCTTTACAGTCAGTCCCACGTTTATGTCCATGTGATACCCCATCCTGCATCACACTTGTTAACATACACACATTGCTACCCTCATTAACATATCAGTCCTCTAACTGCCTACACAAGTGGTCGCAACACAAGGCCTGTTGCTACTTTACCTGTCTGACCTGTGTGTAGTGATTTTACATGGCGTCACTGCTATCATTCAGTAAGCACCCTCTGTATGTCCGGACATCATGAGCATGGCCCCTATATGTGTGGGCTACTATATTCTGTCCATAATATTATGCACTGGTGTATCATGTGTATATAATGCTCAGTACATGCCAGATATGCTGCTCCTTCAGCCTATCATGTGACAACTGTAATATTTGGATACACTTCCTGGTGTTGACTAGTACTTGACCAATGCATCCGTAGTACTGCATCTGTGGGTTGTAGGTGACCTCTCTGCTGAATGTGATATTAAGGGTGTACCTGGTGTCTACCTTCCCTCTAGATGCCTGTTCCATGCTACAGACCATATTATACTATCAGCTGTCCTGTGATTACACACATGATAAGTATTCCTGGGTGTGTAATGCAGCAGTCCATGTACATGTACTGCATGATCTCAGAGGGAGGTACTGCTGTATGAACACCCCACAATCACACATGTGCATACATGGCCAGCCACACAAACATGCACACATGCACACAAGCATCCTACATGCATCAACCTCCCTCCACTTCGCCAGAGTGACCCTACAGACAAACTGACTACCCACCAAGATGCACACACACACATACAGGTGAGGTTGCACAATGAAAGTGCACACAGTCCTCCTATTACCCCTCTGTCAACATGCATAACATATGGTACCCGACAGCATGCAGTGCAGCTATAATCAATCCATGCTGGCAACATTATACATGTGTGCGACGCATGTGCTGTGTCACTCACTGAAGCCCTTCCCCTGGATACCACTGCACCCATGAACAAAGTATTTCTGTGCACCTGTTCTGCACCCTGCCATGTACTGCGCACCACACCTCACAGGTGTATGGCCCATTGCTGAATGTGTACTACTGTGTCAGTTATGTCCAGCTTTAATGCTCACAGCTCCTATGTTTTCCAGCAACACATACCTGGTATGATATGTGGACAGATATCATTTGTGAATGCCTGAAGTCTGGTGCACAGCTCTCAACATCAGCAGACCATGTATGACCAATCCAATACTCTTACACTGACAACCATCAGAGCATACTGTGGCTATAGGGGGTGTACACACCTTTATTGATTTAATGCACCCATCCTTGATCTGCCACATCATCGCATATCTTAGCAGTACATGAGCCCAATATGTGACATATGTCCTGTACTTTCACATGCATTGTCTACAGATTGTGTTAGGTGAGCAGATGCTGACCACGATGCATACACATTGTGTGAGCATATGTATACACACCCTTATCATGACGGTTTATCACAACTCTTGTTGTGTGTACTACAGCAGCCACTACTCCTGGCAGGGGAATACCAGCTGGGCCATCTGCATTTGCCAGTGTATGTTCAGTCTGCCATACACATGTCCCCATATTCTGCATGACTGCAAGATCTACTTATATGCACTTCCCATTGTGTTCACACAATGCTGTCACTATTGCTCTGGGGTAGGGTTATAGCTGCCACAGGTCCTGAACCAGACTATGTGCAGATAGAGCCATTTCTAGCATCCTTAGGATCCTTGCTGCAGTGCAGTGCTGTGTCATGCTGACACCCCCCTCCTTCAGCCTTTTTGCAGATGCATGACAAGTAAGCCCTACACATGTGTCACATTGCAGTGACCCATACACTGAACACCACATGTTACAGCCTAGTCCCAGCTGATAATGTGCCCTGGGACCACTCTTGTTTGGTATATACTTTTCCGAGGTACAGGCAAACGTGGGAGGACTATGGCTCACCAAGTTCGCAGACAACTGCAAACTGGGCGCCATAATCAACTCTCCAGCTGACACAAATATCCTTCAAAAAGGTCTCACAGAGACAGATAACTGGTGCCAGCACCATGGTTTAAAGATAAATGCCAAAAAATGTATAGTCATACCCTTTGGCAAAAACAATGTGCCCACAAATTACCACATAGGCGAAAACCCATTAAGTACAGAGAAAGTTATTAGGAACCTGGGGACCCAAGTTGATAGCAATCTCTCCTTTGAAAACCACATTGCCAAAGTGGTTAGAAAGACCTTCTACATAGCCCTCCACATCATGAAGGGTTTCACATCTAGATCAAGAGACGTAACCGTGCCCCTTTATTCATCCCTCATCAGGCCCATCATAGAATAAAATGCCCCTTTTGGGATGTACCTTATCCGACACCTGTAGCAATTAGAAAGACCCCAAAAGTATCTCACCAAGAGGATCAAGGTTCTCAAACAGGTGCCATATGCTGTTCAGTTAAAAATACTCCAACTCTACTCAGTTGCATACTGTCTTCTTCGAGGCGATCTATGCCTGACATACAAAGCTATGTCAAATCCAGAATTAATGGACATGCTCCACCTCAGTAAATCTAAATCCCTTAGAGCCACACGCTAGAGGGACTTGAACCTCAGCACAGAAATAAATAGAACTTGCTGGAGGGACAGGTTCATAAACCAGAGGCTCTCTTCACTCTGGAATAGAATTCCAGTTCATGTGAGGCAGAGCACCTCACTGAATCTCTTCAAGAAGAATCTCGATAGATGGATGGGGGATCGTAGGTTTGTCCCAGGGATTACTCCCGTGTCCCTATTAGACAGAGGCACAGTAAACTAAACCTTAAAAAGGGCACAATATACTCAAATCAAGGGGTGGCATAAGCCATACAGAATCGGGCTAGGCTTATAATTGCCCCAGGGCAGATAGCCTAGTATGAACTTATGAACCTATGAACCTACTGTAATGCCTTATGCCATAGTGTATCTCTATAGCAGTTGCCATTGTCCTACAGGTATATACACTGGTGTTGCACTGTATATGGGTGTTGTTCTGAACATGTCCCTACTTTAGGCCATGTCTCCCACCATTATGTTACTCCCTCCCTGTGGATACATTCCACTATGACAGGATGTTAGTTATAATGCAGGTGCCTGACATACCCTTCCAGTACCCCATCATGGTCACCCCTGTGATGCCGTGCATTTCACAGCAACAATACTTGCACATGTACAGCATGCATTCTGGGTAGGTGTGTTAGAAGTGTGCATGGAACATACCATCGCCATTACATGCCTGGTGTTTTGGCAAGCATCTACATAAACCATACTCACCAACTACAGGCTGCTGCCTTGGTGGTATCCCTGAGGGACCTACATAAGAGGGTGAGAGATGCAATATCAGTGGCCACACCTGTGGCAGTGCTACAGGGTAGGTGCAGTATTACAGTACATCAATGGTACATTTCCACAATACTACCACATCTGGACATCTGTTTATCACTGCTATGCAGCAACACAATATACCTATGACATCTCAGATATGCATGCTCTACCTGTACTGATGCAGATGTATAAGCAACAGTGGTCGACTGATGTGCCCTGTGGCCTTACCTGCATGCTCCTTGGCCGGGGTACAGGTGGCACCCACCTCCATAAAGGTGCCCAGTGGTTGGTGGCTGGCCAGACGGGCAGGAGCCACGATGCTGGCCAGGAGCTCCTCCACATATGTCGGGGGGGATGGATGGCATTCTCCCCCTGTGGTGAGGTGATCCCCCCAGACTGCTGCAGCATGCTGATGGGCATTGCAAAGCAGGTCAGTATAATGATGCTGGACCTGCCCATAACAGTGGTTGTGCAGTCCGACATCATTGACCCTGTGGACTAGGTCATTCCACAGGGCGGTCCACTCCTGCTTGTCGTAGGCAGCCCGACCAAATGGCACAGGGTAGTGCTGGATTAAATGCGTGATTAGCACTTCATTTTCTGCAGCTGAATATATTGGCAGACATGCATGTGACATCTTGGCTGAAAGACAGAAAGATGGAAACAGGTCTGAGCAACTCATACAGCAAGATTAACACAGTTCTTATTACACATCTCTGTCACCCCCCTACCATATCAGCAGCAACAAATAGTACACAACCCATTAGGTATGGCTACAGCTTACCTACCAGTGGGAGAGGTATTGTATTGTACCACACTTTCTGCTATGTGTTTGTAGCCATCTTCCCTGTGTGGACACTATAATTGCTGGCCTGTTATAGACTATTCACCTGCATGCCATTGTCAAGGCCACTATGGTTCCATATATGCCTGTGGTATGGCTGCTTTGTGATTGCTGCACAACTGACATTCAGTGTTATTGGGGATATCTATGCATGCTGTTGGACATGTTCCAGGATTGTGTGGACTATTACTACCAACATATGTTCTATAACAGTGACACAATAGCATGTATATGTGCTATTGCCTAGCAGAATCACATCTCCAAACCCATCTGCCCATGTTACCGGGCCACATCACATGTGTGTCCCACCCTGGGGCCTTCTCATGTACTGGTCCAGCAATACCATCAGGTGGAACCAACCCATGTTCCTGTCCCCTGAGGGCAGGTCCAGGGTCTGTTCCATAATGGGCTCCACAGACACATGTGGGATGTGTTACATCACTCTGAGGCACCCAGTACACATTCACAGGGCCAACATGCTCCTCCTGCTTAGCCTCCAGGACAGGCACCTTCAAGACGTGGACTGATGTTGTGAGTAGCAGTGGGTGGGAGGCTTGTTCCCATTGTGCCCATATTGGGGCCCATGGGGCGTCCACATCACAGACCACACACACCATCCAGGGTGTTTACTCACCACGTGTCACATACCACTCCTGTACAGTCCTCTATATCTACCAACCCTGACCACCTCCACAATTTTACCTGCCATACTTCCCCATATTCCCATTCCATACTTTACAGACAAGGGCAATGTGGTCCCAACAAGGGGTTAACATGTGACACCCATTCATGTTGCACACACTGCCAGCTGTAGATATCTGTGTGCATTGCTATGTGTGCTGTTTCCTCCCACATAGCATGCAACACTGTGGTAGTAATATAGGGGACATGTATTAACATACATATATTTTGTGTATGTGTTTGTATATATGTAGACATGTGCATATAGGTATATATATATATATATAGATATATATATATATATATATATATATATATATATATATATATATATATTTGTGTGTATAGATATATGTGATGTATATATGTGCTCATATATATGTCTACACATGGGTATCTGTATATTTGTGGACATACATGTATATATATATATATATATATATATATATATATATATATATATATGTGTGTGTGTGTGTGTGTTCATATATTATATATATGTACATATGTACACATATGCATACCTATATGTGGGGTACATTCATACATCACATCCACAATCTCACAACACCTTCCTGCATAGCTGCACTGTTCTGCCTTGCTACAACACAGACAGGTGCCACATATGGACACAGCCTGACATTAGGGGGGTATATGTAGGACCAGATTGCAGGTAACCCTATTACACACCTATGGCATTCCTGCATGCTACATTTCAGATTAACCTGAGTATTCTGCAAGGGGTTGGCTGTGGATCCCATGTGTCCATCATAATGGCATTACTTCCACCACCAGCTATTCGCTATGTAATATATATACTTCCCATTACACAACACATACTATGATGACTTATTGTCAGTCAGTGCTGATCTGCACAATTGACGGCTATGGCCCACTACCCACAGGAACAGACACTATTGTCCATAGCAGTTGTTCAGTTGAACCTCATTACAACAACACCTGATGGCACATATAAATCATTCCACATCATCTATCCCATTATTATGGACCAAGTACCACATTCAACTACATGCATATATACTTCACATACCTGTTGTGGGAATGATGTCTGTTCTGAATGGTTTGCTGGATGTCAATATTTTTTTCTTGCTGTGGCTTTGGCTTTCACTTCCACTTTCACTTTAACTCTCTCTCTCTCTCTCTCTCTCTCTCTCTCTCTCAATCTCTCTCCAGTTAATGGAGTGAGCTGCGTTGACTAAATTGCAGCATGGATTTTGTAGGTGATGCACATGATCAGGCGATGGCCACTGCATCAATCAGTGTCCTCCACTTGCTACCTGAATGCAGCTTGTTGTGTAGTGCCACTGTCATGGCAACCACCTACTATAAATCCTTACGTCATGTGGGAGTGTTGTCCTTCCTGTGTGATGGACATCCTTCCTATGTGTGGGCATCAGTGTTACAAACAGCAGGTAGCAATACCTCTTACAGAAAAACCTGCACACTCAGGCCAGCTACATATTTGTAGGAGTTTCCAGAACTACAGACAGAGTGTGAGTAGAGTTGTTGTATGCATTGTATAGTACTGGTGCTACAGGGATTGTGTGTACATACTAATTTAACTTGGAATGCAATTGCGGGCCTATCCTCTTAATGGCCAGAGGTGTACCTATTATGTTTTGTCTGTCCACCACACAGGCCTTGTGTCAGATATTTCACTGGCAGTGCGTGTGTTGAGTGCTATCAGTATATGGCTACATCCATTTTTGTTTCTCACTTCATATTCCTGACTAAGGGTATGTCACAGACTATCCTGTAACACCAGCAGCTTGCTTAGTCTATGACAATAGTTTTCCACATATGGGCCTGTGTTGCAGCCTCTGTCTTCCACCTACATACCAGGCTTTGCACATATGACATGCTGTCAGGGGTTGTTCTGTAGTGGGCTGCAAGTATGTCATGCTGCCATTCCTGCCATCAGTCAACTGCTGTTGTGTCCCCCACACATATGGTGGGGTTGGGGCCATATATGTGTGGGCTTCACCTACACAATACACATGTGCCCTTATGTACTCCAGAGGCCAGTGTATGTAGGATATGGCCCTGTATTATTGAGTTGGGGGGATGCACCATAACTAACCTAGGCTGTTACAACATGTGGGGGTATCAAAGGTAAGCTGCCTTAAGGTATTTGGATGTACATTACCATACAATCCACCTTGGGTAAATGCAGGAATACTGCCACCTGCCATACAGACTGTTCTGTTTGTCAGTGTGCTTGTGATTGTGTCAGTTATGCCTTGTTATGTAACAGTTACATCCCATTGTGTCATCTGAGGTCTTTACCCTTTAGGGATTGTGTACAGAGTGTAGATAGAGGCTGCTGAACTATACATCTGCATTACTTACTGTTGATTGTTTGGTATCCTGTGGCCCAGTCTGTTTTACTATTGTACTACTTGAAGGCCTTGGCATGGACAGCAACATTTGTAAAGCTTTCCAGACTACTGTATTAGTATAACTGTTTCACAGTTGCATTACTCTGTTTATATGGATGTCAGTGTCTAAACAGATATATGACATGGCATATACAACTGTAATAGTACACAAATAAAGCTTCCCCATGTATGCAAACCTGTGTGTGGTGTTATATCCTTTGACCTCTCTGTGGGTATATGTTGCAGGCAATGATTGTCATTTGTATGGGTGGCTCATACAGGTTCCAGCTGGTAAGGTGGTAATGGTAGGCATAGTGGCTGTTCCATATTGTGTGTACCTTCTACATATGTATCTTACTATACATATCTCTGCATGTGTATGTGCAGTTACATATATATATGTGTGTGTGTATATATACATATATATATATATATATATATATATATATATATATATATATATATAGATATATCTATGTATATCTGTATCTGCATGTATGTATCTGTGTATATGTATCCTAGGGATGTTGATTGCTTCCACATTGTACATTCCCTATGGGAGCCAGACTGTACTGCATGACATGTTACTGATGCCAGCCTGACATCATACAGGTGGGATGGAGTACTGTAAACATCTAGAGCCCATGTTGTGTCAGATCCTGGTTATGGGATCTGCAACAGTTGGTAGTGTATTGCAGGGCAAATGTGTTTGGCTGTGGAGGGGATACCTATTCATACAAGACGTATGTTGTTTGGGGACTCTCAACCCCATTATTGGTGCATGTGGACATATATGTTTTTGTTATGTTCACATTATCTACAAATGTATGTCCCTATATACCTATATAGATATATATATATATATATATATATGCTTACATATATGTAAATTGTTATATATATATATATATATATATACATATATATATATATATATATATATATATATATAGATAGACATATAGATGTAGACATATATATCCATAGATGTATGCATATGTATGTATATATGTTTATATATATATATATATATATATATATATATATATATATATATATATATACATATATATATATACATATATATATATATATATATATACACACACACACACACACACACACACACACACACACACACACACACACACACACACATAATCTTACTTAAATATAAACAGATGAGAAACCTAGCCAAAAAGAAGTCATTAGAGATAAAAAGTATTATTACATCAAACTACAAGAAAATCATGCAAAAAAATCCCAAAGAGTTCTGGAACTCTATTAATTCCCTCCTTAGGCCAGGTACAAAAAACAACCCCTGTCCTGACATCAGCAAATCTGACCTTGAAAATGCCTCACTGTTCAATACCTTCTTCACCTCTTCTATCGCTGAGCTAAGACCTTTACCAACAATAACCCTCCACCCCTCCCTGCTCAATCTTCCCCTCCCTCCTCTCCAGACCTTCTTTTGAACACAAATCCGTCTCCACCAATCTAATAAAGAAACTTCTCTATAAACTAAAGCCTTGCTCCAATGCCCCTGACAGCATTCCATCCTCCTTCCTAAAAATAGCCTCAGATGCTATTGCTCTGCCTATCAGCATCCTGATCAATAGATCACTACTTGAATCTTATGTACCCAAACTATGGCGCACTGCATTTATTCTTCCACTCCACAAGGGTGGCAAAAACTGTTGTTGTTGTTGTGTCTTTTGGCTTTTATGGTTAGGGGTCGCCACAGCGGAACTCCGGTCCGCTAATGATTGGCAGTTGATTTTTACGTGCTGAGTTGCCAGCCCTAACATACAACCTGTAATGTCTCCAATTTCTGCCCCATAGCCATCCTCTCCCCATCTCCAAAATTCTTGAAAAATGCATCCACCTGCAGCTCTTGCCATTCCTTACCAGATACCAGCTACTCTCTCCTACCTAACATGGTTTCCGCCCAGGACACAGTACTAACTCCACCCTTCTCTCCTTCTTACATTCTGTTAATTCAGCCTGTGACTCTGGTAATATGGTATCCTCTGTTCTGCTGGACTTATCCAAAGCTTTTGATACCATCTCCCATACCCACCTTCTAAACCATCTCTCTAATCTCAACCTTTCCCAAAAAACTCTTTCATGGTTCTCTAGCTATCTTTCAAACAGGTCCCAAGCTGTGTAATGGGGCCAAGCCACCTCCACTTTACTTCCTACCCCCACTGGAGTACCCCAAGGTTCTGTACTTGGCCCATTGCTATTCAATATCTTTATTAATGACTTCCACAAAGCCATTCCTAACACCAAAATTGTGTCATATGCTGACAATTCCACTTTGATCTGCTGTGCCACTAACCTAACAGAGCTCCAATTTCTGACGCAAAATGCCTTCTCAACCACCGAAAACTGGATGCTCCAAAATCACCTCTCACTAAATGCCAACAAAACCAAGATCCTTCTATTCTCCCCCTCAAAATCCTCCCCTCTTGATAAAAACTCACTTCAAATTACCAGCCTTAACAACTCCACTGTTAAGATTGTACCCTCTGCCAAACTTCTTGGTGTCACAATTGACGATCAACTAAAATTTAACACTCATATCCAGCTAAACATCAAGAAAACACACATAAAACTTGGCCTACTTTACAGAAACAACCACTTCCTCTCTCCTTCCACCAGACTAACTCTTGCCTCTACCTATCTTCTTCCCTCTCTAATGTATGGCACTCCTCTGCTCACTAATTTATCTTCCACACTTACCTCCAAATTGGAAGTATGTTACAAAAAAATCTCCAGATTTGCCACCAATGCCAAATCCTCCTCTCATCACTGCACCTCCCTTCACTCTTTAAACAGGCTTGAACTCCCCAATCTTCTTGACTTTCTCCAAATAACCACAGCCCACAAATTATTGTTCCAACCCACTAACTGCCCTGCACTATCCAATATACTACAACCATATACCCCCTCAGATCCCTTAGATCTTCTCCCCAAAACCTGATCACCGTTCAAAAACCCAAGCACCCAGCTGGTCAGCTTCTCTTATCCTTTACCCTAGCTAAAAAATGGAATGCTCTTCCCTCCTCTCTAAGGACCTGTAACAACCATAATAACGTCAAAACTCAACTTCATTCCTACCTCTACCTAAACAGGAAATGCAACTGCACTCTTCAGCCCATACCTCTCAAGCTGTCCTCCCCCTTTACTCCAGGCTAACATTTTTACCTTCCTAACCTCACTCTCAATTGCAGATCATATATGTAACTAAATAGTAAAATCTAGCTATTATGCTATATGCTTGTTTTTTCTCCTGAACAAAATTGAAATTGTTTGTCTTATTCTTTATGAAGAAACCCGTTGTCTGTATTGCAAACCATCTTTGAAATTTTCATGTTAATAAACTTTGTTCTGTGGAGCTTTTCTCCCCGGGCCTCCACTGAAAACAGGCCCCCAAGCCCAGTGGACCTCCCTGGTAATCAAACTGGAATAAATAAATAAATGTTGAAATACATTCCCTGTACTGATGAATGACTGGGCTGGATGATATGTTTGTGAAAACAGGGCAGTTATATATATTTAATATGGCTTAGTGGCAAATCACTTTGGTTATGTTGTGCAGGGTTCTGGGTTTGAGCCCTGCAGAGGCTATTTATTTTGTTGCTGGGCAGAACAACGGCCGTTGGATACAGAGTGATTAAGGCACTTTTAAGCAGTTGTAAGTGGGTTTGCTCGAGTTTGGTTGGAGGTAAGCACTGCTAACTTCCAGTAACAGTTTGTTATACTCAGTTAGCTTCTAAATTGTTTAACCTGCCTGTGTAGGCATTGCTTACCACCACACAAACAAGCTTAAACCCGCTTACTACTGCTTAAAACTGCTTACTCCCACTTATCCCCGCCCTAATTTCTTTAAAAGAAAAGAAAAAAGTGTTGATAGGAAAGTGGTGAAAAAGGGGCACAAAGAGAGAAAGACAGTACAGAAAATAACTAGGGATGTGCAGGAAGGGTGTAGGGCAGGTCCATAGCTGCCCATTTCCTCTACAGTAACAGCTGTGCATATAAACTGAATTTGGAGGTAGAGTTGGACACTCAAACCCCTGGGAGAGGGGTGAGGGCAACAATAATAAGTTGTGATGCCAATTAGACCAGATTACATGTGTCCAATGGACACATATGTGAAATGGACAGCTATGTATAGGGCGAGATTTTTTTGGGGGAACAGATTGCCCTTTTTTATTTTTTTTCAGGTGAGAGTGGGATGTTGGGGAGGGATAGTAGATATATTTGGGGAAGTAGGTTGGGTAGGTTAACAGACAAGTCAAACAAGATGCATACAGGGGCGGCATATGACACATGTGGGGGTAAACACCTTAATGGGGAGGGGTGTTGGGAAATCAAAAGCCCATGAGCCCCCTAGTGGAAACAGTGAGACTGAGGTCCCCACCCATGGGCAGTCACCACTGTACCTTCACAGCCCAGAAGGTGGCTGTGCTGTGGGCTGAGTTGCAGAGCAAGGCTGACCCTCTATTCATGACATGAGGCCCTCAAGCTGGTGTAGCAGATCACCAAATTGCTGGTTGAGCTCGCTACGCACCATGACCCAGACCTGGTGACGGGTGACAGGTTCCTGTCCATGGCCGCTCCCAGGGGGGGCAAGCCTTATCCCCTGAAGTGATTCCACCCAAAGGTGATGCAGAACCAATGGAAGAGGAGGTCCTGGGTTAGGCCCCAGATATGCGGGTGCCCGGTGCCATGGCCAGCTGAGGTGGGACAGGTTGGTCTGCTGGGACCGGCCTTCTCAAACATGCTAGAGTGTTTAGATTTTATCATCATATGTGGGTTAGTAATAGTCAACATATTCCAGGGTTAGGTATAACAGCATGCATAGATATTTCCATTAACCCAGACACCAGATATGGAACAGTTGCATAGCAAACAGAACACATGCATATATGAGACCACAGTGGTAATAACAACAGCATGCAGGTACATTGATGGCACCATGCCACCAATGTTGGAATAATTCAATATAGCACATGCATGGGAACAAATTTAAATTGTTATCAACCAATAGGACATTATCAGAACAGTGGAGTCATTACATACCGGTTGAGGTGGGTATGCAGTTTATTGTTGGAGATATGGTGGTGGAGGAATGATGTCAATTAACAACTAGTATATTCCTGTAGTCCACATTACGTTCCTAATCAGTGCTGTTATCTATACCTTACAAGTATTACTACACTACCCTATAGCCTTAGTTTGGACAGTGATCTGGCTGTCATCATCCTTATACATTAACTGGTTTTACCTGCCGTATACACCTCTTACCTGGTATACCTGTGGAGGGAATGTTTGTTAACGCTAACTAACTTTTTCTACACATACTCCCAGATTCCAGATTGATGTTGTGCACATAGCTATCCAACTCTTTCTGCACAGACTCTGGCCATGTCTTGACCACATGCAGGTGTACCAGGACATATCTAGACTATTGCCCTCTTCAACCTTTAGTGACTTGACACACAGATATACATGCTTTCCTACATAGCTATATTATGTAGCACAGTGTGGGTGACAGTGATCAGTGATACTTTATTATTCAGAGAAACTGCAACACTCACAATTCCCTACAATACAAGTGTAAACAGTCCCAGTACAGGGTATCAAGGTTTTTAATTCTTGGCACAGTGTTCGTATCCGACATACCTGTCGGAGCAATGTTTGTTAGCATTACCTGAATGTTACCACACAAAGTTCCAGAATACACATTAGTATTATGCACATACATTTCACTATGTTTCTGTACACACTCTGGTCACAGCTTGACAACATGGGGGAGTAGATAGGACATACTTGGCTTATTACTCTCCTAACAGTTTCAGGAGTTGCTACAGTGACAGGTTTATTCTCATAGATGTTTGACAATCACTTGTATTCCATTTGCTGGCTAAACATCTGGGATCATCCCACAGACTTCCCAGGGGGACAAGGTGACAGGCAGCAGATATGGGCCCATATACTGGACATTCTGGTCTTATCTGTACAGTTGTGGGGTATGATTCTGTATGCAGCCTACTTCCACTCCCAGGATTCAGACCATGGCTGTGTCTGCTACAACTTAAACACTGTCCATCAGAGCTGTGTGTGCTATATAGATATTGCTGTATATATCCTATCTGCTTTCTGTCTTATAATTCTACTGTGGTTTTGCATTCTGACCTTGTATTACAACACTCTTATACAGGTTTCCTAGACAGTTAATTTTTGTAGGATAGTGTGGGCGACAGTGATGAGTAATACCTCATTATTCAGAACAACTGCATCAGTCACAATGCCATACAATAACATAGTAAACAGTACCAGTACAGGGTATCATTCTTGTATTTCTGGGCACAGTGTTGGTATCTGACAGACCTGTGGGAGAAATGTTTGTTAGCACTACCTGAATGTTGCCACACACAGTACCAGATTCCACATTACTATTATGCACATACATCTCACTCTGTTACTGTACACACTCTTGCCACAGCTTTACAACATGGGGGTGTAAATGGGACATACATGGCTTCTTACTCTCATAAGGTTTTGGGGAGTTGCTAGTGTGCCAGCTTTGTTCTCATAGATGTGTGTCAATCAGTTGTATTTCCTGTTTGCTGCCTATATGTCTGGGAACATCCCACTTATTTCCCAAGGGGACAGGTTGACAGGCAACAGATATGGGCCACTTTACTGGACTTTCTGGACATATATGTACAGTTGTGGGGTATGATTCTGTATGCAGACTACTACCACTGCCAGGATTTGAACCATGGCTGTGTGTGCTAAAAATACAACAGTTCACATCTCAGTTGCATGTGCTGTGCAGGTTTGGTTGTTTGCATTTTCCCTGTTTTCTGTCTATGTGTCTCTCAGTTGTACTAAATGGCTTCTGGGGTTTACACAAGTCATATACAGGCATTCCTACACATTGTATCTATGTTGCACGGTGTGGGTAGCAGTGCTTAATACAACAGTACTATTAAGTGATTGCAGATCTACATTACCATATGATACCATAGTATACACATGCAGTCCAATAGTTAGATCTTTATTGTCAGGCTATTAGTCTTTTATTTGCATACAGTCTATATGAGACTCTTCCTATCTTATTCTCCAGTGTATGCAGTACTTGCCTTAAACAATAAAGCTTTTATACAAGCAATTAATTTACTAATACTTTTAGATTCATTTCTTATGACAGTACATGCAAGAGTATTATTGACCTGCCTAATGTCACAACCTCTCCAGGTGACTTCTGTAGGCCTCCTGGTTCATGGCCCGGTCAATTTCAGCTGTGGAGGACATAAGGAGAATATTTAGCCATACCTATCCATGATATACATGAGCTGGCAAATATTACACACATAGTGGAGTGATACTTACACACACCTGGGACATCCCCTGCCATTCTATCCTCTTGGATCCACTGCTCCAAGAGGTCCCCCTTACACCACTTCAGGTCGGCATAGTGATGCCTGACCTGCTCACCAGTTCGGGATATGACAGTGGCACTAGTGAGGTCAAGGGCAAGATGGTCCCGGGCTTCCACCTTATATTGGGAACCCTGGTACTGGTCCTGCAGCAGTCTCTGCTCATGGTCTTTTATAAGGAGTCCTGCTATGACTCTGGACTCCTGGATGCACCAGTGCTGCACCCAGAAGCACACAACTTCTCCCCTTACTGCCATTGTGCCTGCAAGGGGAAGCTACAACCAGTTATGAGATGTATTCCTGCCTGTTGGGTTTAAGTAGGGCCGATTTCTCGTACTTTTCTGTGATTGGCCAATTTTGAAAAGGCTAGGCTATGAGCAACCTGCTTACCTAAGATTGGCATTGTTTAAAGGGGTATACCACTGGGCACATTGACTTAGCTGGCCTACACATTGCTTACACCTCCTAAGCTGATCTGTGCAATGCTTAGCGTTGCTTACATTAGACTTTGCATTATATTTTCTTTTTGGCTTTGGTTTATTATCCATTAAATCACATATATATATATATATATATATATATATATACCTGGTATCCATGATTCATGTGTATGTACACTGTATGGGGTGCTTGTGTTTTATTGGGGACTTCAACACTCTATTACAATTACACCTCACTTCTGGGCTTACTGCTATACTGCAGTTCACATATGTATATTATGTAGTGAGTTATGGAGCATATGTTTGTATACTGATTCCTTTCACAGGTCCTGTTTGATTTTACGATAATGAGGACTTGTTTGCTGCTGATACCTCATTCTTCTGTACTGCTGTGATGGCTTGGTGGTTAACTACTGTGACTCTAGTGTATAGGGTCCTGGGTTCAGGACCTGCAAGACTGTTCATTTTGTTGATGGGCAGAACAAGGGCCATTGGATAATGGGTGATTAAGGCACTTGTGAGCAGTTGTATATGGGTTTGCATGGGTTTGCGTGAGGATAAGCAATGTTAAACTCTGGTTAAATATGCTTACAGAGAGTTAGCTTCAAAATTGCTTAACCTGTGTGTGCACTGCTTACCCCCATGCAAACAGGCTTAAACTAACTTACAAGTGCTTAAATATGCTTACTACTACTTATTGGTGCTTACACTTGCTTACGAGTGCTTACTCCCGCTTACAATTGCACTGATTTAGACAGTAATATCTAATGGTTCTTGGAAAGGTGGGAGATTTGGAAGCTGTATGGAGTTGTCATTCATTACACATTTTACCTTCCATTTGTATCCATGAATCCTGTGTACATATACTGTATGGGGCACATTACCAGGCTATAACTCATAACACACTTTTTGGCCATCTAACCTGGACCAGAACACCAAAGGCGGAAGTTTGTCCATATTCATTAAGGATATCCACACCTCCAGGCTAGTTGCTCAGCATAATGCAGCCAAGGTTATCCAAGTGCAACTAACTCTGGGCAAAACTGCAATCCAACTTGTAGCTTGCTACAGATCCCCCACCATGCCCCAGGATTCCCACTCCTCTTTTCTAGATATACTGGAAAATATTAGGGTTTATCCAAACACCCTAATATTTGGCGATTTCAACTACCCCACCATTACTGGGAAAACTACTCATGTACCAACACCTTTGCTCAGCGCTTTCTGGAATTCATAAATTCCAATGCCCTGGATCAACCTATCCACACCCCACCAGGGGCAACAATATCCTAGACCTAGTCATTTCCAACATGAATGTTCCACACCTGAAGTCAACTCCTCTTTGGTCAGATCCAACCATAAGCTAATCACCCCAGATATCCACATCCCGCCCCCACCCTCCTTTAAGGAAACCACGGTAAAAAAATTTTCCAAAGCCAACTTCATTCTTCTTAAGACAGAAGTGGTGAACTTCATGACACTCATGCAGATGGATAATACAGTTATGACTGCTGAATCCTACACGAATGCACTCTATAAGCACTTACACAAGTGTATGGATCATGCTATCCCAAACAGAACCAAGACGCTATCCTCCAAAAATCTGGTGGTCCCCTGCCATAAACAAACTGTACAACAGAAGGAAGAAATTGTTGCAAAAGAGAGTAAAATCCCATGAGCGGAAGAGCTCCCTGTTCAGCCTCAGCAAGAAGCTAAGATCCCTTATGAAATCCTCCAAAGCTACCTATGAAAACAAGATTGCCACTGATTCTAAGGACAACCACAAAGCATTCTATAGCTATATCAAAAATCTCAATGGCAACACCCAGATCTGCTCTGAGTTACAGCACAATGGCACAAAAATTACAAAACCAACTATTGTCAACATCTTGGCAGATAGGTTCAGTGCTAACTTTATGCCCCTCTCAGCCCTAAAGGGCCCATATCTATACAGGAAAAATGCAGAGTCCCTGTAATTACAACTTCACAGGTAAAAGCAGCACTGTCTAAAACCAAAAACGCAGCATCCATGGGACCGGACAACATCCCAGGCTGCATTTTACATGAACTTCAGAACGAACTGGCTCCCCACCAAAGCACCATGTTCAATCATAGCCTCACGTCAGGCTTTGTGCCCACTGAATGGCACACAGCAACAGTTATCCCACTTCACAAAGGGGGAGCCACCGCTGATCCTGAGAACTATCACCCTATTAGCCTGACGAGCCTGGTCTGCCTGGTTGCCTTCTTTGAGGCAGTCACCAAAGCCGTAGACAAGGGTAAGGTTGTTCACACAGCCTATCTTGACCTTGCCAAGGCTTTCGACACCATCCCCCATTCTGGAATTATAGCTAAACTCACTAAACTAGGTATAAATTCCTATGTCACAAGCTGGGCTGCCAACTGGCTCACTGACAGAACCCACACTGTAAAAGTTGCAGACTCCAAATCTGACTTCAAACCAGTGACAAGTGGAGTACCACAGAGTTCAGTACTGGAACCTCTCCTGTTTGGTATCTACTTCTCTGTAGTACAGGCTAACACAGAAGGCCTCTGGCTAATGAAGTTCACAGATGACTGCAAACTAGGAGCTATAGTCGAGTCCCCAAATGATGTGGACATCCTACAGAAGGGCTTCACTGAGACTGATGCCTGGTGTCAGAGCCATGGCCTCAAGCTCAATGCCAAAATGTGCATTGTTATCCCCTTTGGTAAAAACTCTGTACCCATGAACTACCACATAGGCGGCAGTCTTCTTAACACCGAATGTGTGATAAGAGACCTTGGAATCCAGGTGGACAGTAGTCTCTCCTTTGATAATCACATTGCCACAGTAGTCAGGAAATCCTTCTGCATGGCACACCTCATCACAAAAGGGTTCTCATCCAGGAAAAAAGAGATCATTGTTCCCCTCTACTCGACATTCATTAGACCCATTATAGACTACAACGCTCCTTCTGGAATGTACCTCAGAAGACATCTGCAGCAGCTGGAAAGACCACAGAAGTACCTCACAAAGAGAATTACTAGCCTGAAACAGATGCCCTACACTAATCGACTGAAAAAACTCAAACTTTACTCTGTAGCATATCGCCTACTCTGAAGCGATCTCTGCCTAACATATAAAGCTATGTCAAACCCAAAGCTGTTGGACATGCTACACCTAAAGAAATCTCAATCCCTCCGAGCTACATGCTCTAGGGACCTAAAACTTGTCACCACAATAAACAGGACTTGCTGGAGGAATAGATTCCTCTCCCAGAGACTTCCCATGCTCTGGAACAAGCTACCCATCTATGTGAAGCAAAGTTCCTCATTAACACTCTTCAAGAAAAATCTTGATGAGTGGATTGGAAATAGGAAATACACCCCGGGGATCACTTCTGTGGCTCTGCTCAACAAGGGCACAGGAAATTAACTTTCTTGAGTTGGTGTAAGCTAGGAAACTTTGTTGGCTAGGCTTACTTAGGCCCTTGGGCCGATAGCCTAGTACCTACCTATGAACTTATGAACCTATGTGCTTCTCTGGGGACTTTGCAACGTTATGTCACTGACACCTCACATGTGCATTTAATACAGTACTCCAGTTCACAAATATATGTTATTTAGTGGGTTACGCAACTAAAATATTGGTCATAACGTGATTTGCCATGGAAAATGGAATGTGCTGCAGGGGGACTTGACCCGGGAATGCCTGCTCATAAGGTGAATGCTCTGCCCACTACAATATTGCTATATTGCTTCATTTGCATATATCTTCCTTGTTATACTCTTCAGCCATTTAAGCTGAATTAACCGTGGCTAGGCGATGGGCACACCTGTGCACCTATGGTTAGCTTTAATTTGATTCATAAAAAAAAGGATTTGTTTCTTTTATATGTATTTACTATTACTGTTGTACACGTGGGGGAATGTTGCTGGGAATATGCGGACACCTATGAGCGATCTCGCTCATTCCTTTGGCCTTTCTGCTGTTCTTCATTGCAGGGAGGGTGTATATTCTGAGAGCTCTGCTCTCAGACATGCCCCATGCACTCTTACATGCTCCATGTAAGATTAGGAGCTCTGGCAGTGTGCCTTCATTAATATGCATGGCACGCTACTGTTCTGCTCCTAAATGGCCGCTTCCGTGCAGGACTAAGCTACTCCTGCACAGAAGATTAGTAAATCTGGGGGATTGTAAGTTGTTTACAAAATATTACAAATTAAATAGTTACTGTGTTTACTGTGACTTATAAAATTTTGTTTAGTACCTAGAACCTAAAGAATACTACCACTATAAAAATAGTTTGTGCTGAAGAGTTTGCGATTTACACTTCTTTCATAACCCCTGTGGTTTCAGAGATATGAACAGTTGTTTGAAATGTGAGAACATAATTTGATTTTGTCAAAAGGTTCAGGCTTCACCCATTGGAAGTTATAGTACAAACTTAATGAGCTCCAATGGAGTGAATGGGTTCAGGACAAAGTCATGTCTTGTAAAGAACCTCAACAACAACTAGTCGCCCTGTATTAGATATCAAAGACAGCAAAGCATATGTCTTCTTGCTTGTATGTGAAGATTGGACAGCATCAGACTGGCATGATGCAATAGTGTGTAGGAGAGGCAGGAATCAATCTGTGAACATAGAATACTATGAAGGATAACATATCACAAGGGTGTTGTAGATGGTATAGCACTTAAAGGGTGATTAAACTGTTCATCTCAATAACTGTAGCGGTTATCCAAGCACATCAAGTGGGAAAGGCTGTATCAATATTCATATGCATTCCAGAATGTAGTGTACATGCTTGCTAGTTGAAATGTTTTGTCCTTGAGTGTGCAGGTACTGACATGGGCACATGAGGAAGATAGCAACCAGAAAAGTTCACTAGCCATGAGAATGAAGTGCTTCTGCAGGACATCCACACCTATAGCAAGATAATCCTCTATAAAGATGCTGAAGGCAGGCATTACTGTGACCAGCTTTGGCAGAAAATTGTATAGGAATGATTATTGTGAGCAGTTGTAATAGGTCATAGAACACATGTGATGGTATGGTCATTGATTTGATATTTCATGCAGAGAAAAAGGCACGAGACATTGAAACAGACAGGCCCATTACAGGGGCTGGACTCCCAACAAAGATGGAGCTCACAGAAGTTGAAGAGTTTTTGGTGACACTTGCCATATAGGAGATGGAACCCTTGTATCATGGAGTTTGGCTTAGATATTAGATTAGTCCAGTCAATAACCAAACCATGTGTCAATAGGTGAAGCTGCAGGTTGGCAATGTCCATGATTGTAGATGATGAAACAAATAACGGCATGGTAAACATTAAGAGATAGACTGTGGTCTACCTGCATATCTCTCCATTCTGCCACCATTGTTCAGCAAATGCAACATTCTGCATGATAATGTATGTTGTCCAAAATATGTGTTAGATGATTTTAAAACTGTGAAAAATATAAATACGAATATGATAGAATATGGGTATTATGGTAACAAAAAGAAAAAGGAAGTGAAATAAATTGATAGAAAAGTATTTTACATTTTGTGTGTGGTATGGAATGAAGGACTGAATGACATAAAATACAATGGGAAATGGGTATTATCTGAAATTCTGAAGGAAATACTTTTTGATTGCGGAAAAAAGAGTGTGGGGAAATAATTGAAATACATGATGTTATATTATGTTGCAATGTAAGATGTAATTAACTATAAATAATGTATATATTGTATACAATGTAAATAGTTATATGTACGCTGTTAAAATTAATAAAGAACCCCTACTCTTTTTTTTTGATAGGTGATGTGAGATATTTTAAATGTACCTGAACTGCCACCAACTCAAGCAGAGAGAACTTTGTTTTAATGCCTCATCCAAAAGATGACATACTTAGGATTGCAGCACATTTTGTTATACACATTTCTATTATTGTGGACATGGTATGGACCTTTAATGGTCACTCTGTCAGTGTAGACTGTGGATAAGAACTGCATAGTATAAGTAGTACTGGGTACTCCAAATATGTGAAGTATATTCAGACTATGGCATAAGGAAGTTGCTTCTTTATTGGGTCATGTACAGCTAGCTACAACCTAGCCATTGTATTCCTGCTGTTTAGTACTGTAACAGCAGGCCCTGCATTATTACCGGAATGTGCCATAAACAGTAGGCCATGCACTTTTTACCTGAATGTACCATAACTACTAGTGGTTGTACTATTTTTATGTCTGTATGACTGATAATGTTCTTTGAGCATAACCTCTATATTATGATGGATGATTCTGGTGATGCTTTATGAAAACTACAATGTCCAAGGGAAAAAATAGACATATTGGGAATAGAGATGGAGAGTAACAGGTTTCATAGGACTCATGGGAGTTACACAGCAATTTAGTCTGATGGCCATTAATGCCTTGCTAATACCCACCCTCCCTTTCTCAGAGAAGGCTGGGCCTTTCAGTCCCTCAGTAAATTTGTGAGTACTAATCCAATCATCCAGGTTATGTCTGAAGAATGATAATGTGTTGTTTTGTGTATCCTGCAGGGGAAGTTTATTCCAGATATGGGACTGGTGATGCATAATGAATCTTTCTCCCCATAGCATTCTGTTTATCTGTCAGCGAAGACTCAGGGCCCTGATTCTGGTATTTGTGGTGCTATTAAACTGACAGGGATACAGCAGATCAAGTATAATTCATTCTGTCAAGGCACAGATATATCTTCAAGATTCTAGAAGATACCTAGTGAAGGAATAAAGTTTCTAGCCTCTCGTGCATGATTGATTGCTCAGGGTATTTCAGCACATAATCTTTGTCAGGAACCTTTGGAGCTTCTTTAGTTGTTTGATATGTCCAGTGTGGTACATCTCAAAGGGGTATTGCACTCAGTGATTGGTCTAATTAATGCTGAATGTAAAGGGTCAGTGAGCTCCTCACAGATGATATACCCTTGGCTATCAATTATGCCAAAAAGGACTTTCTGACTGCATTTACTAATGAAGATCAAAGGAGAGGGGAGTGTCAATCCAGATTCAAAGGTCTCTAACTACACATTTTTTTGTAGATATTGTCTATTCTATATGTTGAAGGTAGGGGTTGTTTGTAATTTGAACAGATCCTAAATTTTTCACATTTAAATTGAATTTGTTTTCAATATTGAAGGCAGGAGCTGTTTGCAAAATGTAGTAATACTATGTATTTTTCACAATTTAATTTGAACCCATTTTTAGTACACCAGGTATTTACTAGGGGATGTTCTTTCAGAAGGGTACAGGATAACACAAACCTCTTAATAATAAAACATAATTAGTAGTCATTTGTAAACTTACTTAATTAGAGGACCTGGCTCTCAGAGCAGAAATTAGAAATCTAATTGCCAAAAACAATGGGTCTCAATACAGAACACTGAGGGGTTCTACTGGTTCTCTTCATGCTCAAAGATGAAACACCTGCCACACAAACTATATGGCTAATATCTTTTAACCAGTTTGCTATCCATCTTGCCATGTAAGGCTCTCCTGTTAGAGCACTTATCTTTCTTGCTATGCTTCAATGTAGTATAGTGTCAAACACCTTGGCATGTTCAAAATCAGCTGTATAAATTACGAGATTACTGTCTGCACCATCTTTATGATGCCGTTCTCCCTGGGCTCACACAAGAACTGGAAATGCCACATTCCCTTGACAAGGAGTGTCTCTCCTCAAGGACCACTCCGAGAGCTTCTCTCATAACAAGCAGGTCCTGTAGGAGGTGACAGGATGAAGCACTAAGCAATATTGGGGTGACACTGCTTAGCTGTGACTACTTTTGTGGGATGTGGATTCGGTATATATAAGGAGGAGTCTGACAAAGGCGCAAAATGGAAAGAAAGTCTGGAAAATTGGATCCTGAAAAAAAATGAGTGAACAGTACCTTCAAATTAATAGAATCTGAATAGTGTCTCAATGCTGTAAAACCATTAAAAGTACTGCCAACATATGAAATATACCAGAATGTGTCTGGTAAAGCAATTTTACAAAAGACAATCACATGCTTGTTTTTCATGCAATTAGTGCAGTTTCTGACTGGTTGTGCTTCTACTTAATTATCCTAGACAATTCCAAAGCAGGATATATATCCAACACCTACATTCTGCTGTTCTTTGAAGGAAAATGCCACCTGCCAATTCACTGATTTTTCTAAGGAACATATGAGTAATTTAAAAGTCTGGAAACATATGTATAGCTAGCACATAAAAACTCATAGATGTAATTGTAATCCACTAAATAATTTTGTAACCTGTGCAATGAGCCTTACATACTATTGTGCAGATGTTATATTGTTAATAAATGTTTTGAAATTATAAAGAGGCTGGAAAGTATAACTGCAGTTCATTTCTTCATTCTTATTGTAACAGTTCTTAGACATATATATATATATATATATATTATAAAGGCAGACAGAAATGTATCTGTTTGATATTTTAATCTCTTATTGACTTTTCTGTTCCACTCTAAATCCTAGCTTAACCGCTACAGTGCCAGCTAAATCCAGAACTACATCAAATTAATTTGCACATTAAATAAAGATAATCAGGAAACAATTAAGTCACAGACTATATCTAGATTGTATCACATATTCTGTGCTCTAATTCACAGTCCATGTACTCCTTTACTAAAAATGCATACTTTTCTGGAATATATTCATTTTGTGAAGACAATGGAAAAAAATAGAACTTTCTGATACTCATTGCGAGATGAACATTCAATGCTGTTGTAAATGCATTTTAATTGTATATATGGCCTAAACAATGAAGTGTTTTTTTTCAAAAGCTTGCCTTTTAATAAACTTGTTACCTTGATATACCAGTCATGGCCATTAGTTCCCTTAATTTATTACCTTTGTTCTAAGATGTCCACTGGTGTACCATTTATTAGGTTATAAAATTAGTTTTCATTTTATGTGGCTACATCATTAGCAAAATAAAACAGTGAGCATG